>NW_026125807.1:0-125205 GCF_943737965.1 Phodopus roborovskii
ATGATCATATTAGAAAGTAGGATACAAGTCTCAATTGAGAAATCAAAAGTAACTGAAAGAAACATAAGACAGTGCTCAAAAGGCTTAGTCATCAGCCAAATGCAAATCAAAACAACTCTGATAAACCATATGATCAAGCTGCTCTTAAAGTATGAGAGTAAGGAGAATTTATGTTTTTTTTCAGTAAATAGAAAAGGTTTATGGTAGAGGCAATAAATGGCATTATTTCCATTTGCAAATGAGAAAATTGAAGCATAAAAAATAGGTTCAATACTCATCAATGTACTTGAGTTGCCTAATGATGCCTCGTTTCATGCTTAAATCACTATAGTCATGAGGTAGCTTGAGAGACTGGTAAATAGGTATAACTCAGAAAAAGAGGCCTGCTTGGTTTTGAGAAAATCAGTGAGGGTGTAAAGTTAGTCCATCTGTGTGTATGCTAATTTTAGCATGTGGGAGGTGCACTAGAATGTGACAGAATGTTGGTTCATAAATATTGTTTGGCAACCCTGCTTGCATTCTGTATCCTGGTATCATGGGCCAAAGACCAGAGAGCAGCACGATCAAGTATTACCCCCAAGAGACATTACAATCTCCCCAGACAACTATCTCCTAAAATGTTAAACACAGCATATGATTCACCTCACCAAGTCACAGCCAAATCTCTGGAAGTTTGCCTACAGCTTTTACTGGTTACCAAATTCAAGATTACCTAATATCAGAGAACATAATCTGTGGAGAAACAGTTCAAAGACTTCTGTTTGTGAATGCTCTCTCTCTCCTAAGAAGTAAAACTATGGATTAAAAGATAATAAGACTCACAATTATTCATCAAAAGTTGAGTTTTCCATTGTTTATTTCCTTCAGGAATGCGGTAATCCATTTGTTAGAGTAGACTGAGGGATAATTGGAATGTAGTTCGTCTGTTTTGATGCAACTGTCCAACATTATATATGTGATATCTTCTAAAACCCTGCATACACAATGACATTTCCCATTTACCTCATTTTACTACTATACTCTGTGATCACATAAGGGATGGACCGGAACTTTCACACAATACTGTGGGAGTCAAGTGATATAAAAATTTTGTCCAGTATGGCAGAGCATTTCATCCTCTGATCTTGTCATAATTTAATTATTAAAATAGGACTAGAGATAATCCATGATCAGTGGATTATGGTTCCACGATGTGGAAGTC
Organism: Phodopus roborovskii; assembly: GCF_943737965.1. Classification (NCBI taxonomy): domain Eukaryota; kingdom Metazoa; phylum Chordata; class Mammalia; order Rodentia; family Cricetidae; genus Phodopus; species Phodopus roborovskii. The sequence continues at coordinate 1,202 of NW_026125807.1, forward strand.
AAGTATTTTAGACCATCTACATGTTAATTATGTAAGTAAAATGTTTAAATTAATCATGACAGCAGTATTCACGAGTCTGGTTTGGAGCCACGTTAAGGAAGTGGATGATGTTACATCAACTCTTTATTTGATTATTTAGTTAGGTAAAACAATGATTATATCATCCATGACACCTGGAGTATGGTGCCAAGGATCATCTCATTACATGATTAAATTATTTAAATTGACAGTTCTTGTTTAGAGCCAAGTTAATGTAAAGATTTGTATAATTATGTAAATCTATATTCCTCTATTCCATGAAGAGTATTGTAAAGCTCCCTCTTTGGGAGTTAATATGCACTATCATCACATTTTATTATTGTTTCAATTAATGATGATGACATCCTTCCTGACTGGAGTCTGGCCATTCTGACTTGCAAGTAAAATGCTACATCACCTCTTCATTGTGACCGTTAGCTATTACTGACTTTTTTAATTATTTAAATTATTTAAACGATGGACAATGACATCATCAATTACGATTAGGGTACAAATATCTGTCAGGGACAAGGTTTGGAAGGTTGTAGATATGGACAAAGCAGTTGCTGAATGATCTGTGCTTCACCCAGGGTAATAAGGATGCTGGATGATTAAGTCCAGAAGATTTCAGGGTGCCCTCCTAGAAGTACAAGGACTTCACAAAGGCAGGCCTGGTGGTCTGGGTGTTTGACTCCCAGATCTTCCTCCACATCTTCACATTGGTTGTGATCTACGAATAAAGAAGTATTGGCACCAGGATGTCGGCACCATAACTGAGACCTGGCAAAAAGGATGACGACCCAGAACACAAAAGGAATGCTCTCTTTCAGCTCTACTGGTGATGCCCCTGTTGCAGTCATCTTTGTCAGCTGATACCGCTATTTTAGCTACTACTGCTATGCCAGGTATGGGCCCATCATCTCAGGTCCTGATGCACCACAACAGCGATTCAGGCTCTGGTGATGATGTCAGGCCAGCAGAATTCATCAGGCAGGACAGTTTGATTATCTGATTATTAAGTCATTAATTTTTAAAAGTCAGCGATGACAGCACAATTTATCGTTCTAGTATGACTGACTAGGAATTTATGATATAAAAAGTTCAACTGCTTTCATATTAAAAGATGTAATTATGACATTGTTTCAATATATATTCTGTGAACCCTGAAGTTTAGTGCCACCTTGTGTGACTCAAATGTGACAGTCGATGTAACTATCTGATTAGTTCATTACTCGAGTCTTGCTTTTTCTACTCCTGGAAGAGTGGAGACTGGATCCACCTTGTAGGTGTTAATTGTCTCCTGTGATTTCATGATTGAGTTATTGATAATTTATAATTCTCTATTCAGATCTGAGGAATAAAATATGGCTGAAAGAAACATAAGACAGTGCTCAAATCCTTTGTCATCAGCCAAATGCAAATCAAAACAACTCTGAGAAAACATGAGATCAAGCTGCTCTAAAAGTAAGAGAATGTAGAGAAGTTTATTTTATTTTTAATGAATAGGAAAGGATTATGGTAGAGGAAATTAATGTAATGGTACTGTTTCCTTTCTGGAAATGAGAAAATTGAAGCATAGAAAATAGGATTAAATACACATCAATGTACTTGAATGGCATAATGATGCTTTTATTTTCAAGTTTATATCACTATAGGCATGTTGTAGCTTGAGAGACTGTTAAATATGTCTAACTCAATAAATAAATAAATAAATAAATAAATAAATAAATAAATGAAAGAAAGAAAGAAAGAAAAAGAGCCCTGCTTTGTTTTTGTGAGAAAATCAGTGAGGCTGAAAGGTTAGTCCATCGGAGGGTATGCTAATTTTAGCATGTGGGAAGTGTAGTGACATAGTCCTTCTGTGGCACTGACCTCGCCCATTGCGGAGTGGAATCATGGGCAGAAGTGATCTGTTGAAGGAGGTTGGAGCGCCGGGAATACCTCTCTTGCTGGCGTTACTGGGACAGGTGAGCATTGAGTGGAATTTCCTGGTGTTCATTTGTCTAGGTTGTAAGTTATTTCTCCCTGAATAAATATGTATTTGGCCTATTATTTATCCTGATCCTTATTTAACCACAATATCTGGTGTCAGAAGCGGGATTAGGATTTTCAGGGGACCTGGGTTTCACTGAGGCAGCAGACGCCGCTCCCCTCCCATACATTCCCCAACGGGCAGGGTTCCTTGCCTAACCAGGTGGACTCACCACAGATTTGGGATATTTGCTTCTTCCTTATGGCAAAGGAGATCTTTGCCCCCAAAGCGGACCTGAGAAGGGACTCACCGCTTCTCATTTTTTGCGCACTTCTGCACTGCACTTTGCATTCCGGCTCTACCCACCAATTGGTGTGGTCAGTGCCACAGAAGGACTATCTCACTACAATTCCCCTTTTAGTCTAAGGAAAAGATTTAGGCCTAATACAAAACTATATACAAAACAGTGAATAACAACTGTGATCTAAGAAAAGGAAAATGGAGAAGAAAATGACCTACATATCTAGTCCTAGGGTGAAGGCATAACGGAGTTTAAAATAGAGTTGTCCTAAGCTGGAAGACGTAAGTCTAGTACCTAATATATATAACTAGGAAGAGAGAATAATAGTTGTGATAGTTTAATCTTCAACTTCATCAAGACCTGAGAAGGAAAATAACAATACTAGAGTACACAGGAATTCCGGGTGGACAACTTCCAAAAGGTGCAGCAAGGACAGAAATAGCAAGCCACCTGGACAGTCACCCTAGGTCTCACAGCTACATTGGTACACGCAGTTTTGGCTGAGGCCAAGAGAACTTGATAGACCACAGCAACAGCAGGGAGGTAGAATGGCTGTCTTACCCTGACTTTGCAAGATCTAGCAGTCTTCTATATTTGTCTCCTGCAAGCACATAGGACTGCATGTCCAAATCAGTGGTCAAGGTGGGGGCAATTCTTTGCCCAACAGGCCATTAGCTGAGGTGAGAATGAACTCCAGCAGGAGCAACAACAGTGTCCAACATATTTTCAGGAAAGTGCACAGTGCTGTCAGGAGCAACAGTGTCTCATGTCAATGGAGTACTAATATTAAAACATTTAAATGCCATGTTCTGCATGTCTATGAAGTGATTGAAGATTAAGCATCTATATCTGACTAATCTCATAGGTACAGGAAACATGAGTGAAGATAATCTGTAATACTCAGGAACTTAGCTAAAAAACTGATTAAAACTTCCCAGAGTAAAGCAGGAACACATATTTAAACAATATAACTATACATACACATACATATAAATCCCTAAAATAGAGGTAGAGTAGAAATGTCAAGACAAGAGGTAGAACTATAAAGGGCAGCATGATAAATATCCCAAATTGTATCAATATATTAAACGTCTTGAATACAAGAAAAGTATACATACATAGAATATGGTAAAAAATAATGTGCATAAAACATCATAAGTGGAAAGATTTCGCACAATATAACAAAATATAAACTTAATTTTACATAGCTTACCACACATAAGAATACATAACAATGTAATCTGTAAAATAGTATCTCATTCTTACTCAAATTCTCAAGAAAATAGGCTAATCTACCTATATCCCATCTAAACCATACCTTTCCCAACCATTCCCTATTCCTCTCTAAAAGATAAATCCGAGTGTAAGCATCACCTTCCATAGCCAACCCTAAATAACTAAAACCAACCCAAAGAAAATGACTATTATCCCAAAATTCCAAGGTTAGGGAAAGGGGGCATCGTTATCTTAAGGTTACTTCTGGCTAAAATGGGACGATGATTGCTCCAATGTATCCTGTAGGGAGAAAATTTTTAGCAACCGAAATTCTCAAAAGAACTGGTTGTGACATATGTAGCTAGTCACTGTGTGACAGAAAATGCTTGACTGTAGTTCTGTTTGAAACTCTGGCCAGGGTGTAATAAGAAGGTGCACCATTACAGCTAGCTAGTCATGAGTTATCTCGAGCAAAACAGTCTCAAACAGGTGTTAAGGTGATGTTTGCAGTTCAGATGCATCAGGTTGAGTCAAGTGGAAACGATGTGGGGCCCCATCTTCTTTCCGGAGAGTTCAAAGACTGCTGTTAGGAATCATTATTATTCCTTGTGGAAAAGTTACACATCAATATTAAAATAAAATTTTCAAGTTTTAAGGAAAGACAACAATAAGCATTAAAACATATGTGAGAAAATTAGGATTTCAGAGAGAAAATTGCGTAAGAAATGAGTCCCTAGATTTTGTTTTCTTCTGGCTTACACCAATTGGCTTCTTGATTTAAGGCAGAAACCATGAATTTAATCTTAACAACATGCTTGAATTTAGAGAAGAAAAGCCAAATCCAACTCTAAAGCTAGCATTGGTTTACATGAATTGGGACTTCAGGAATACTAGATAGTAAAGAGAAATCGATTTCTATATAGAAATAGTTTACTACAATTAAATATTTTTTCATCTTCTATCAGATTCTGCTTCCTTAAGTGATTGCTTCTGAAGAGCTGTCTTCTCTTCTGTAGGTACCTACATATTCAGTGTCTTTTGGCTGTTTGATGATAGGTTTTCTCTGTTTTCCTGTGAGAACAACAACAGAACACTTGTCCTACCTTTGAGAGGCCTCCACACACCTCATGGGACCTAATTTGTTGGATGACTTGTTATTTCTCTTTATTAAGATATTTCTCTTGTTCAACTCAGATCTTGATTAACTTAGATGGTATCCATAGTTTTGCTTCTCCTGTAGATACAAATGCAAAACCCCTACCCTAACGTAACACATATTCTGCTTTCCATTATGAGGTAAGTACATCCTTGAAGTACACTGGCTGATTTAGTTCCAGAAGTTTTTTTTCTATTGTCCAGTTTCTTTCTGCAGCTGTTTGTCCTTTTTCATCAACATTAAGAAAGTTTAATGTTAATAAAGCATGTAATCTATGTTTGGGTGTCTTGGTTCCTCCTGCCTGTTTATGGATCATTTCTTTTAAAGTATGATTGGATCTCTCAAACACTGCTTCTCCTGTAGGATTGTGTGGTATACCAGTTTTGTGCTTTATGTTATAATACTCAAAAAACTGTTTCAAATTGCTGGAGACATATGCTGCAGCATTGTCAGGTTTTATTTGTGCAGGTATGCCCATAATGGCCATTACCTCTATTAGGTGTATGATAACAGAATCAGCCTTTCAGAGCTCAGAGCAGTAGCCCATTGAAACCCTGAAAATGTATCTATAGTGTGATGTACATATTTTAATTTTCCAAATTCTGCAAAATGAAACACATCCATTTGCCATAGTTAATTCCTATTTAAACCTTTAGGGTTACTGCCAGGTGGTAAAGGAGTTTGGTTATAAAATGAGCAAATAGGACATTTCCTTACGATTTCCTTGGCTTGTTCCCAAGTGATAGAAAAATCCCTTTTTAAAACTTTGCTGTTCACGTGGTGTTTCTTTTGAAACTCTGAGGCTTCTAGCACACTTCCTATCAATAAACGATCAATTTCATCTTTCCCATGTTCTAGAGGACTTGGCAGACCCGTATGAGATCTGATGTGTGATATATATATATATGATGAGTCTTCTTTATGATAGTATCTTGTAACTGTATAAACAATGAAGTTAATTCTGAATTGTCAGGAATAAATTCTGCAGTCTCAATGTGTAAAACGACACTCGCTGGGTATTGAGAGTCACTAACTATATTGAGAGATTCTTTAAAATCCATAAGTACCATGAGAATGGCATACAATTCTGCCTTTTGTACAGAATTGTAAGGGCTTTGAACCACTTTGCTATATTTTCCTGATTTATTATATCCTGCCTTACCCGATTTGTTTGCATCAGTGTAGAATGTATGAACTCCAGAAATAGGTGTTTTTCTTACAATGCATGGAAGGATCCAAATAGTTTTCGTTATGAATTTGATTCTCTCAGTTTTGAGATAGTTGTTGCTAATCATTCCCCATAAAAACTACTGCAGTCTCTTTGCCAATATTCGTTATCTTTCCATAAGGAGGAAATTTCCTCATTAGTTAAAGGTACTATAATTTCTGCTGGGTCCCTTCCTATTAGCTGACGAAGTCTTAATTTATCTTTTATAATCAAGTCAGAGATCTTTTCTATATATGTTTTTAGTTTTTTTATTCTGTTTATGTGGTAGGAATATCCATTCTAATATGATATCTTCTCTCTGCAACAAATCCCTGAAGGATATTCTCTAGATGTAATATAACCAGAATACAGTCTAGGTTTGGATCCACACAGTCCACATGTGCCTCTAGTATCCTCTTGTCTACTCATTCTTATTCCTTCTCAGCTTCAGCTGATAGTAATCTTGGACTATTCAAGTCCTTATCTACTTTTAGGGCCATTTTCAGGTTTTTCAAATCATGCCCTTCTACTCCAATGATGGTTTGCAGTTGAGAAATCTCTCTTAGTAAATTTTGAAGATCATTAAGAGTCTTGTAGTGATCTCTTCTGATATGTACTTTTTATGATCTAATTTTCTGTAGACCTATTTTATATCCTAAGTAGTTGATAGACTCTCCTGTTTGTATTTTTTCAGGTGCAATTTGTAATCCCCAGCCAGGTAAATCTTCGTTTACTTTCTCAAAATTTTTCCTGATATTTCTCCTTTAGAGTCATCTAACAATATATCACCCATGTAATGATAGATTATGGAAGGCAAAGGACACAGTTGACAAGACCAAATGGCATCCCACAGACTGGGAAAATATTTTTCACCAATCCTACATCTGACAGATATATATATATATAAATATATATATATAAAAAAAAATATTTAAAAATTTAAAAATAAAAAAAAATAAAAAAAAAAAAAAAAAAAAATATAAATTTTATATATATTTATATATGATATATACATATATATTTATATATATATATTTATATATTTTTTTATTTATATTTTTTTTTTTTTTTTTTTTTTTTTTTTTATTTATAATTTTTTTTTTATATAAAATAAACAAGAAAAGAGACATCAAAACACCAAATAACCCTATTTAAAAATGGGGTACAGAACTGAAAAGGATGGTTTAAAAGAGGAATTCAAAGAGGATGAAAGACACAAAAGAAAGTGATCATCATCCTTAGCTATCAGGGAAATGCAAATCAAGAGAACTTTGAGATACCATCTTACTCCAGCTAGAATGGCTAAAATTAGGAACACCAATGATAACTTATTGCAGGAAAGGATGTGTAGAAAGAGGAACATTCTTGCTCTGCTGTTCAGAGTGCAAATTTGCACAGCCATGTTGGAGGTCAGTGTGGCGGTTCCTCAGGACATTGAGAATCAGTCTACCAAACAACCCGGTGATCCCCCCTCTTTGTCATATAACCGAAGAATCCAAAACCATGCAACTAAGACATGTGCTCAGCTGTGTTCATGGCTGTATTATTTGAAATACTAAGAACCTGGACTCAACCCAGATGCTGCTCTCTGAAGAATGGATAAAGAAGATATGATGGCACATCCCCTGCAGCACATTTCTCTGCTGGGCCCAGCAGTGGAAACATTCCAGGTATTCACAGAGATGGCTAGAATGGAGGGAAAGTTTCATCATCACAGTCAAAGCCTCTTTTACTTGACTTTCAGGATTATGCACCACTGGTTGGGTCTCTCTGAAGACATCTGGAGAGCAGACACCATCCTATGTTCCAGCACACACGTTCCAGAAGTTATGATGGGAATCCCGAAAATCAAGCACCTCTAATTTGCAATTCCTGTTGGTCAATTAAGAAGGGGCTTCAAATAGTAGGACTACCAATGTATAATCGGCTTTCACCTCACACATCCACTTCCCTTGAATGCATCCTGGGAAACCAAGACTCAAAAGTTCGCTTTCTAGGGGCTGGCTACAGAGGCTGAGGTAGACTCATTGTGTGTTGACTACATCTCCTAGCAGTGTGCTCCATGCACCACTGTCTCTTTTCATTTATTCACTTCTCTGAGAAAGCTACGATTCAACTTGATCCACATCCTGAACTCTGTAGTCACTTCTCTCCATCCACACTCTTCCCCTCCATGTCACATTTTCTGACTCACCTAGGTTGATCCTTCTGCTGAATCAGCAAATCAAGGCCAGCCAGCACAGCCTTCAAGATCTCCAGGTCAGGAAACTTCATCAGGTCTCCCAAGGGAAGGCACCTGAAAGGCCCGGCTGCCACCATAGCACTCAGGATCTTTGTTTGTTTCCCCTTAAAGGCATCTTTGAATACCGGTGGGAAGAGCTCCATGGGTAGCTTATTCAGAGCAGAGATTGCCAAGGCTTCATTTTTGAGCAGACTACTTCTTGCCAGCATCTGGAGTGTCAATGGCGAACTCATCTTGACCTTCACACAGACAGGTGCTATGGTAATATTCAGAGGGAATTAACCTTTCCAGACAAGTCAATTTTAGAAGGTCTCTTTGTCCCTTCATGGTATAAACCCTGTCGGGCTTTGGTCACTAGTATAGAAATGTTGGAAAACCCATATTTCCTATTACACACTGTCTGACTTTCTCAGAGCCATAGTTCTTTCAAAGGCCTAATGCTCTTGAACATGAGCCACCATGGCAACAAACCTCCCCATTATTCTGCTAATCAAAAACACTGCTCCCCAGAACACTACAGCCCTGGGCAATGAGAGAGTGGAAAAGTAAACAAGAGCTAGACTCTTTTGTGGGAAATCATCTTCAAATGACTTTCTTGATCCTCAACATCAAAGTTAAAAATCCCAGAGCCAAGTTTGCTTTGCATTCAATCAGTGGGGGTTGTTGAGAGAATATGTGAAATGGAGACAGTCACTGTCATTTCTAATATTTTAGACCTGGAGCCAAGATGAGCCCCAGACCACTCTTTAGGAGTTTGAGTACTGACAATTTGTCAACTTGATGCTTCGCTGAGACTCATGGCCATCTGTGGGCTTCTACAGAATATTCTTCATCTTCAGTTAACAAGTCCATAATCACATTGAATTAAATCCTTTTAAGCCAGATTGGAGTTGTTGGTCGGTACTTGCTCAGTGTGTCTTAACCCCTGAATATCGCAACCTCATCATTCTCTTAAAGGGCACAGCAGGTTAGCACCTGTGCTCTATGCACCACTGTCTCTTTTCATTTATTCACTGCTCCAAGACAGCTCTGATTCAACTCGACCCACATTCTGAACTCTGTAGTCACTTCTCTCCATCCACACTCTTCCCCTCCATGTCACACTTTCTCACTCACCTAGGTCGACCCTTCTGCTGAATCAGCAAATCTCACAATACTCTCATAACACTAAGCTGCATGTGGGGTTCTAGGCTAACCAGGGCTAAATGAGATTTTCAGCTTCAAATAGCAAAACCAAACATAATAACAAAACCAAGGTTACTAAGATGGCCCGAGGGACTGGAGATACTTGGTAAGGTTGTATGTCCTGATGGGCTTGAATGGCTAACCTGATCAGCACACACATAAGAGGTGTTCCAATCCCAGCAGTTGTGTTAGTGACTTGAGGATCCAAACAACTCTGTTTAACCTGGCCAGGATAACCCTTATATGCCCATATCCTCTTACGCCTTCCATTCAAATCGCCACCATCAGCCATATTCTGCCATCTGATTGGATAATTGAGCATATCCCCACCCAACCATACTTGAGCTTTCAAAGCTGTGCCTTGAGAGAATCAGATGTGGGAAAGGTGTGTGTGGGGGGAGAACAGATTGTACCAAAGACTCAGGTTAACTCTAACACTAGTCCATGCACAGGCATTGGTTTCTCACACCTTTAGTCCCGGCACTTGGGGCACAGAGGCAGGCAGATCTCTGTGAGTTCAAGAGAAGCCTGTTCTACAAATTGAATTCCAGTACAGACTGCAATGCAATACACAGAAACAGTGTCTTGAAAAAAACAAAAAATTAACAAAACAAAACAAACAAGCAAACAAAACTTCTCCCCCAATTTTCAATTCTGGGATTTACTCTCATGATGACATGTAGACAGTTGTAAGATTTCCATATTCATTCGATCAGTGAAGCTCAGCCCTATCTAAACTCTTTTTTTCATTCTGAGCTGACATGGATATCTCAATAATCCTCCTACCTGAGCTTAGTGGTATAGCTTGTATGTGACCAGATTGATTGGATCTCCCATCAGGAAACAGATTGAACTGACTCTCTGGTAACAGGAAAAACCCATTCTCCAAGTCATCTCAAACTCTAAGCATCTGTCTCTGTATTGTTAAACAATTAGTTTTATAGTCTATAATCAGCTTTCCATTTTATGTAACCATTGCCATGACCACTGGAATCTAACCAGGGCTTCAGTAACCTTCCAATCTTAGTGGAAGAATAACGAAACAAGACATGTTCGTGTTAATTACGTCTACTTTCAGGACAGAGATTGAACTGAGTTTGATCGTGTTGAAAATTACAAAATCAATTGTATTTTTTGGAGACAGTGTTTGTCAGTGGTCACACCCTACATTCCTGGTACTAGCTCTAAGACCGTGCTATGCTACACTACAACTCACAGAGATCTGACTTCCTCTAACTCCCATGTGCTGCCAATAATGTTGAGTGCAGCAAGATACATAGCAGACCCAGAGAAAGCCAAGCCACTACCTCTTACCTTTATGTCAGGAAGAAAGCGCTATTCCTGTCTCCACAAACTCTCACCAAGTTTCAGACACCTTCCTCTCCTTGGAGGGGCTGGAGAACTCTGAGACTGACTCCTCAATTCCCTGCTTCTACCTTTTATACCTCTCTAGGGCTGGGATTAAAGGTGTGACCTCTGTGAGCTACAGACAATATTCAGGTCATACCTTGAAAACCTGTACTCCACAAAACTTGAGAATGCAAAGGAAATGAACAAATTTCTTTAAAATTATCACCAAAATAAAATCAAAACCAGACAAAATCTTAAATAGACCTATAAACCCCTAACTAAGTAGAAGCAGTCATCAAAAGCCTTCCACCACACACACACACACACACACAGAGAGAGAGAGAGAGAGAGAGAGAGAGAGAGAGAGAGAGACACAAAAAAGACCAGGGCCAGATGGCTTCAGTCCAGAATTCTACTGGAAAATCAAGGAAGATCTAAATTTCGTACTCCCCAAATTGTTCCACATAATAGAAACAGAAAGTTCATTGCCAAACACTTTTTTTTTTGGAGGCCACAATCACCTTGGTATTCAGGACACACAAAGACACAACTAGGAATAAAAACAACAGACCAATATCCCTAATGAATATTGATGCAACAATACTCAATAAAATACTGGCAAACCGAATCCAAGCATACATCACAGAAATCACCCACCATGACCAAGTAGGCTTCATCACTGGTATGCAGGGGTTGTTTAACATTCTAAAACCTATCAAGGTGATCCACCTTACAAAAAAACTGATAAAGATAACCACCCGATAATCTCCTTAGATTCTGAAAAAGCCTTCAGCAAAAATCAACACCCTTTCACGAAAAGGCCTTGGAGCGATCAGGGGTAACAGAAACATATCTAAACATAAAATGAGCACTATTCATAGACCAACAGACAATATCAAATTGAATGGAGGGAAGTTTAAGGGGATTTATCTAAAATCAAGAACCAGACAAGGCTGTCATCTCATTCCATATCTCCAATATTGTACTTGAAGTACTAGCTAAAGCAATAAGGAAACAAAGGTAGATCATGGAGACACAAAATGGAAATGAAGAAATCAAATTTTCTCTATTTGCAGATGATATGATATTTTACAAAATTGAACCCCCACCAAAAAAAAAAACAAAAAACAAAAACAAAAACAAAAAACAAAACAAAACAAAACAAAACAAAAACAAAAAAAAAAAAAAAAAAAAAAAAAAAACATCTTCTACCAGGGAACACCTGAGGCTTACAAACACCTCCAGCAAACTAGCAGGATACAAGATATTCTCAAAAAAGATGAGTAATCCTACTTTATTCAGACAACAAAGGGGCTGAGAAAGAAATCTGAGAAACATCATCATTTACAATAGCCACATACAACATAGACTACCTTGGGGTAATGCTTACCAAATAAGCAAATGACCTAATAATAAGAACTTTGTGGCTTTAAAGAAAGAAATTCAAGAAGACAGTAGAAAATGGAAAGATCTCCCATGCTCTTGGTAGGATGAACATTGTAAAAATGGCAATCTTGTCGAAATCAATCCATAGATACTGTGCCATGCCCATTAAAATCCCAGCACAATTCTTCACGAACCTTGAAAGGATAATAATAATGGACTTTATATTGGAAAACAAGAGAACCAGGATAGGCAAAATATCATGTACAATAAAGGAAGTTCAGAGGTCATCACCATTCCCAACTTTAACCTCTACTACAGAGCAATCCTCCTGAAAAGGGCCTGGTATTGCCAAGAAATAGCGCAGTAGACCAATGGAATTGAATATAAAACATGATAATAACGCACACACCTTCGAACACCTGATTTTTGACAAAACAGTTAAAACTATACAATGGGAGGAGTAAATCATCTTCAACAAATGATGCTGGCACAACTGGATGATGGTTTGTAGAACTGCAGGTAGAACCATGTCTATCGCCATGCACAAACCTCAAGTCAAACGGATCAAACACATCGTGATAAATCCTGCCACACTGAACCTCTTAGAAGAGAAAGGGGGAGGTACCCTTGAACAAATTGGTATAGAAGACCCCTTCGAAACTTAATTCCAGACACTGAGATTGACAATTAGTAAATGGGACCTCCTCAAACTTAGAAGCTTCTATAAAGCAAAGGACACAGTTGACAAGACCAAATGGCAGCCCACAGACTGGGAAGTTTTTCACCACTCCTACATCTGAAACAGGGCTGATCTCCAAAATATACCAAAAAAAAAAAAAAAAGCAAGAAAATAGCCATCAAAACACCAAATAACCCTATTAAAAAACGGGGTACAGAAATGAAAAGTATTCTCAATGGAGGAATTCAAAATGGCCGAAAGACACGAAATGAAGTGATCAACATCCTTTAACTATCAGGGAAATGCAAATCAAAAGAACTTTGAGATACCATCTTACTCCTGCCAGAATGGCTAAAATTCGGAACACCAATGACATCTTATGCTGGAGAGGATGTGGAGAAAGGAGAACACTCCTTCTCTGCTGCTGAGAGTGCAACCTTACACAGCCAATTTGGAGGTCAGTTTGGCGGTTCCTCAGGAAATTGGGAATCAGTCTACCACAGGACCCGCTGATCCCTCTCTTAGTCATATACCCAAAGGATGCACATCCATGCAACAAAGACATGCGCTCAACTGTGTTCGTGGTGCATTATTTGTAACAGCAAGAACGTGGATGCAACCTAGATGCCCCTCAACTGAAGAATGGATAAAGAAGATATGATGGCACTTCTACACAATGGAATACTACTCTGTGGGGGGAAAGAAAAAAACAATGGAATCTTGAAATTCTCAGGCAAGAGGATGGAACTTGAAGAAACCATCCTGAAAGAAGTAACACAGTCACAAAAAGAAGGACATGCTATGTACTTGCTCACATATGTATTTTAGACATAGAGCAAAGGATCACCAGCATATAATTGACAACACCAGAGAAACTGATACACAAGAAAGATCTAAGATATTCATATAAGGTCCCTCAATGAAGGTGGAAACAAAAAATTCTCCAGAGCACAAGGGGATTGGGGAGCCGTTAGTGTGGTGGGGACTAGGAGAAATAGAAGGGGAGGAGGGGAAACCACGTGGGATTAGGAAGACTGAGTCAACAGAGGAATAGAAGATAGAAAAGAGAGAGAAAGAGAAAGAGAGAGAGACCATAAAAAGGGGAGCCATTATAGGATTGAAGAGAAAACTGAACCTAAAGAAATATCCAAATACCTACGAGAATGACCCCAGTTAAAAATTTGTAGCAAAGGCTACCATAAATACCCTTCCCTGATAATGAGATCAACAACTAATTTATCCAACACCATGGAGCCCTCATCTAGTACCTGATGGAAGCATAAGCAAACACCCACAACTAAACACTGAGCCGACTCGAATCAAGATGCAGGCAGGGAGGACAAGGCCAGGCTGCAGAAACACATAGGGACCGTTTACCGCATCTGTCTATGTGGGAATCTATGGAGAATCCCACATGGGCGTCATCAGTCTACTTGCTATTATCTTTTTCATACTTTGATGGGTTAAACCCTGTGGGGATATCCACCTCTAGACTGGATTCCTGTTTAATACTATAAATTCATTTGTGTTTTTCCATACTTTAACTTTACTTATCTTTAAGAAAATGTCTTTTGAAGGGCATGTGTGTGGTATGTGTGTATGTATATGGAGGTAACAGCAAGCGATTCCAGAAACCAGAAATGTCAGATATCCGGAAAGAGGTCCACGTGTTTCTGCCCGCTAAGATCAAACACTGGTCCCCAGAGACGTTATGAAGCACCCTCATTCGCTGAGTCATCCACCATTCCAAGAGTTTATCTCGGACTTTATGATGAGATTACATGAAGCTGATGTATAAAAATCCCAAGAGTGTGGCATGTTAGGTTAGCATCTGCCTGAAAGTTCTAAGACGCAGAAGGTATAGAGACAAAGAGACACAAGAGTATGCAAACACAGTGAGCGCAGTGCACAAGTCTGGGATTGTCAAGGGGAAAACATTAGTAAATTAAAAGTGTGCAACACACTCTCTCATGCAAAAGCATTTTTTATTGAGCTTATTGGAAACTGTAACGTTAAGGATGGTGGGTGAGGCAGGTACTATCCAGCTTAAATGCCTCTCATAACCACAGAAAGACAGATCTCAGTTGAAAAGGGAGAGGACCGTTCTCTCAACAACAGTTCATTCTACAGTCAATGTTACTCTTCAAAAAGGAAATATATGTGCACATATTACAAATCTTTATGTAATTCAGGCAAAGAAAAGGTGGAGGCAGAGACATGGAACACATTTCATCCAGTCCATGGTGCTCTTTGTATTATGCCCTGTCTTTATCCCCTCCCCTGTGTATCTGAACTCTCACACACTGACTGTGGTGTGGTCAGTCCACAGTGTTCTCAAATCCCTTTTCCTATCTGAGGTTGGGTCTTCACCGTTGGCCCTGAGCAGATGAGCAGGCCCTGATTGTCCATGTCAAAGCTTCTCTCTCTCTGTCCTCTGATTCCTTGATATGACATTGTCTCCAAGTATATCCAAAACACCTTGAATAGACAAGCTCTGTGTCTCTCTAAAGAGTCACTGGAGTCCTTGATTTCCTTTCTCAGGCCAGCAGTAATCTCTCATCCTTTATTCCCAACATGAACATAGGGAGGCCTCTTGGTGATAGACACAGAATCGCCTGCAATCTAGACACTTCTTACTCACAAAGTAGACCTCTTTGGCTGTCTTATTGCTCTAAGAGTGTCCAAGAGCTCAGAACAACATTGGACAAATCTGTCTGGCAGGACATCACCAAAGTCATCATACACTTCACCAGGGGCAGGATACATCTCCAAGGTGAGCTGTGTCAGGTGGGCAGTGTGCTGAAGCAGCTTCTTAAGGCTGGTCAAAGACAGGAAGTTCTTCATCAAATTCACCTCCACCAGCCGGGGACATTGGCTCAGGGCAGGGAGGATGACATCCATTTGGAAGTCCATGAGCATACAACCCTTCAATTTTAATGTCTGCAGGGTAGCTGTCAATCTCTCTAGCAGTCTTCCCAGAAGTGGATGACTTAAATTTAAAAAGGTGACACCACTCAGGTCCAGATGTGTGAGCCGATGGACGCTTGGGCACTGGGACAGTTAACTCATGTCTGATTCTGATAGTGAGCAGTGAGTGATTGCTAGGCTCTCTAAGGGACTCTCCAAGTTCCTACAGAAAGACAAGGCAGATTATCTCAGTAAGTTTAATAGTGGTAGAGTAAGGGCACCAACTTCAAGGGAGCAGTGGTTAGTGTGTCCTAATGTCGTTCTGAGATCTTGGTGGAGGTCAAATCCAGAATGCTCTCAGATGGAGAAGTAACAGCACAGGCAAAATCATGTGACTGCTTAGGTCCCCATCCCTGGTTCCTCTGCGCTGTCAAACTCAAAGCCTCATCAGATGACAAATGGGGCCAGCAGGAAGCCAAGAAAGAAGACCTGGTGGCAACTCAGAGCCTTCTCTGTGTGTGCTAACATTGGTGCTCATGAGTCCCACCTCCTAGCAAAGCCTCTGTACTACTGAGGTCTTCCCTTTGACCCACCCTAATCACTTCACTCTCAGTAATTTTCCATTGACTTAGACACTACCTGTGCTCAGAGAGCCCCTGTCCCTTGGAAAATCAGAGAGCGATGTAAACTGTGCATACAGTTCTGAGGACAGTGCTGACATGGGGCAACATGTGACTTAAAACACCCTCCCCTCTGTAGGTCAGGTTTCAAAGACCGTTTCTCAGTGATGGTGGCGAGAATAGCAGAAAGACTACTAGAGCAATCATTCAGAGGTCTTATCCGTGTGTAGTCACCAGTGGCTGGCAAGCCCCAGGTGTACACTGATGTTTCATGTAACACGGAAAGGCTCTTCTCTGGCCTGTGAAACAAGCTCTCTATCCTTCCTTACCTGAGCACTTGGTCCAGTCTTGCATTCAGGAGGAAGACACGATTCAAACAGAGATGCTGGAGCTTGTTGAGTTGGGAGAACTGAGAAACGATCTCTCGAAAACACCGTCGTTTCATCTCTTGGTTCCACAACCAACGCAAGGGTGTGAAGAATTCATGAAGAAGGAGTTTCTGAAGGTTTTTCATCTGGCCCAGGCCAGGGGCAAACTTTGCAAGGGTCCTCAGGTCCCAGCGAGCATTCACTTCCAGTTCCCGTATACTGCATGGCGCAAATACCTCCAGCAGCTCTAGGGGGTTATAGACAGGGCGGGCCCCAAACTCCAGCTTTTCACAGATCACCTGCAGCACATCTTTTCTCTGCTGGGCCCAGCAGTGGAAACATTCCAGGTGTTCACAGAGATGTCTGGAATGGAGGGAAAGGTTCATCATCACAGTCACAACCTCTTTTCCCTGTCTTTCGGGATGGTGCACCACTGGTTGGGTCACTACGACGACATCTGGAGAGCAGACACCATCCACTGTTCCAGCCCACACGTTCCAGAAGTTATGATGGGCATCCCGAAAATCAAGCACCTCTAATTTTCAATTCCTGTTGGTCAAACAAGAAGGGGATTCAAATGGCAGGACTGCCAATGTATAATCGGCTTTCACCTCACACATCCACTTCCCTTGAATGCATCCTGGAAACCAAGACTCAAAAGTTTCCTTACTAGGGCCTGGCTACAGAGGCCGAGGTAGACTTATTGTATGTTGACTACATCTCTTAGCAGTGTGCTCCATGCACGACTGTCTCTTTTCATTTATTCACTTCTCTAAGACAGCTCTGATTCAACTCGACCCACATTCTGAACTCTGTAGTCACTTCTCTCCATCCACACTCTTCCCCTCCATGTCACACTTTCTGACTCACCTAGGTCGATCCTTCTGCTGAATCAGCAAATCAAGGCCAGCCAGCACAGCCTTCAAGATCTCCAGGTCAGGAAACTTCATCAGGGCTCCCAAGGGAAGGCATCTGAAAGGCCAGGCTGCCACCATAGCACTTAGGATCTTGGTTTGTTTCCCCTTAAAGGCATCTTTGAATAGTGGTGGGAAGAGCTCCATGGGTAGTTTATTCAGAGCAGAGATAGCCAAGGCTTCATTTTTGAGCAGACTACTTCTTGCCAGCATCTGGAGTGTCAATGGCGAACTCATCTTGACCTTCACACAGACAGGTGCTATGGGAATATTCAGAGGAATTAATCCTTTCAGACAAGTCACTTTCAGCAGGACTCTCTGCCCCTTCATGGCGTAAACCCTGCCAGGCTTTGGTCACTAGTCTAGATATGTTGCAAAACCCATATTTCCTATTACACACTGTCTGACTTCTCATAGGCATAGGTCCCTCAAAGGCCTCATGCTCATGGACATGAGCCACCATGGCAACAAATCTCCCTGTTATTCTGCTAATCAAAAACACTGCTCCCCAGAATACTACAACCCTGGGCAATGAGAGAGTGGAAAAGTAAACAAGAGCTAGACTCTTTTGTGGGAAATCATCTTCAAATGTCTTTCTTGATCCACAAGATCAAAGTTAAAAATCCCACTGCCAAGTTTACTTTGCATTCAATCACTGGGGGTTGTTGGGAGAATATGTGAAATGGAGACAGTCACTGTCATTTCTAATATTTTAGACCTGCAGCCAAGATGAGCCCCAGACCACTCTTTAGGAGTTTGAGTACTGACAAATTGTCAACTTGATGCTTCGCTGAGACTCATGGCCATCTGTGGGCTTCTACAGAATATTCTTCATCTTCAGTTAACAAGTCCATAATCACATTGAATTAAATCCTTTTAAGCCAGATTGGAGTTGTTGGTCGGTACTTGCTCAGTGTGTCTTAACCCCTGAATATCGCACCCTCATCATTCTCTTAAAGGTCACAGCAGGTTAGCACCTGTGCTCCATGCACCACTGTCTCTTTTCATTTATTTACTTCTCCAAGACAGCTCTGATTCAACTCGACCCACATTCTGAACTCTGTAGTCACTTCTCTTCATCCACACTCTTCCGCTCCATGTCACACTTTCTGACTCACCTAGATCGACACTTCTGCTGAATCAGCAAATCTCACAATACTCTCATAACACTAAGCTGCATGTGGGGTTCTAGGCTAACCGGGGCTAAATGAGATTTTCAGCTTCAAATAGCAAAACCAAACATAATAACAAAACCAAGGGTACTAAGATGGCCCGAGGGACTGGAGATCCTTGGTAAGGTTGTATGTCCTGATGGGCTTGAATGGCTAACCTGATCAGCACACACATAAGAGGTGTTCCAATCCCAGCAGTTGTGTTAGTGACTTGAGGATCCAAACAACTCTGTTTAACCTGGCCAGGATAACCCTTATATGCCCATATCCTCTTACACCTTCCATTCAAATCGCCACCATCAGCCATATTCTGCCATCTGATTGGATAATTGAGCATATCCCCACCCAACCATACTTGAGCTTTCACAGCTGTGGCTTGAGAGAATCAGATGTGGGAAAGGTGTGTGTGTGGGGGGGGGGGGGGGAGAACAGATTGTACCAAAGACTCAGGTTCACTCTAACACTAGTTCATGCACAGGCATTGGTTTCTCACACCTTTAGTCCCGGCACTTGGGGCACAGAGGCAGTCAGATCTCTGTGAGTTCAAGAGAAGCCTGTTCTACAGATTGAATTCCAGTACAGACTGCAATGCAATACACAGAAACCGTGTCTTGAAAAAAACAATAAATTAACAAAACAAAACAAACAAGAAAACAAAACTTCTCCCCCAATTTTCAATTCTGGGATTTACTCTCATGATGACATGTAGACAGTTGTAAGATTTCCATATTCATTGGATCAATGAAGCTCAGCCCTATCTAAACCCTTTTTTCATTCTGAACTGAGGTGGAAATCTCATTAATCCTCCTACCTGAGCTTAGTGGTATAGCTTGTATGTGACCAGTTTGATTGGATCTCCCATCAGGTAACAGATTGAACTGACTCTCTGGTAACAGGAAAAACCCATTCTCCAAGTCATCTCAAACTCTAAGCATCAGTCTCTGTATTGTTAAACAATTAGTTTTATAGTCTATAATCAGCTTTCCATTTTATGTAACCATTGCCATGACCACTGGAATCTAACCAGGGCTTCAGTAACCTTCCAATCTTAGTGGAAGAATAACGAAACAAGACATGTTCGTGTTAATTACGTCTACTTTCAGGACAGAGATTGAACTGAGTTTGATCGTGTTGAAAATTACAAAATCAATTGTATTTTTTGGAGACAGTGTTTGTCAGTGGTCACACCCTATATTCCTGGTACTAGCTCTAAGACCGTGCTATGCTACACTACAACTCACAGAGATCTGACTTCCTCTAACTCCCATGTGCTGCCAATAATGTTGAGTGCAGCAAGATACATAGCAGACCCAGAGAAAGCCAAGCCACTACCTCTTACCTTTATGTCAGGAAGAAAGCGCTATTCCTGTCTCCACAAACTCTCACCAAGTTTCAGACACCTTCCTCTCCTTGGAGGGGCTGGAGAACTCTGAGACTGACTCCTCAGTCCCCTGCTTCTACCTTTTATACCTCTCTAGGGCTGGGATTAAAGGTGTGACCTCTGTGAGCTCCAGACAATATTCAGGTCATACCTTGAAAACCTGTACTACACAAAACTTGAGAATGCAAAGGAAATGAACAAATTTCTTGAAAATTATCACCAAAATAAAATCAAAAACAGACAAAATCTTAAATAGACCTATAAACCCCTAACGAAGTAGAAGCAGTCATCAAAAGCCTTCCACACACCACACACACACACACACACACACACACACACACACACACACACCCCGAGACGAGAGAGAGAGAGAGAGAGAGAGAGAGAGACACAAAAAAGACCAGGGCCAGATGGCTTCAGTCCAGAATTCTACTGGAAAATCAAGGAAGATCTAAATTTCGTACTCCCCAAATTGTTCCACATAATAGAAACAGAAAGTTCATCGCCAAACACTTTTTTTTTTGGAGGCCACAATCACCTTGGTATTCAGGACACACAAAGACACAACTAGGAATAAAAACTACAGACCAATATCCCTAATGAATATTGATGCAACAATACTCAATAAAATACTGGCTAACCGAATCCAAGCATACATCACAGAAATCACCCACCATGACCAAGTAGGCTTCATCACTGGTATGCAGGGGTTGTTTAACATTCTAAAACCTATCAAGGTGATCCACCTTACAAAAAAACTGAAAAAGATAACCACCCGATAATCTCCTTAGATTCTGAAAAAGCCTTCAGCAAAAATCAACACCCTTTCACGAAAAAGGCCTTGGAGCGATCAGGGGTAACAGGAACATATCTAAACATAAAATGAGCACTATTCATAGACCAACAGACAATATCAAATTGAATGGAGGGAAGTTTAAGGGGATTTATCTAAAATCAAGAACCAGACAAGGCTGTCATCTCATTCCATATCCCCAATATTGTACTTGAAGTACTAGCTAAAGCAATAAGAAAACAAAGGTAGATCATGGAGACACAAAATGGAAATGAAGAAATCAAATTTTCTCTATTTGCAGATGATATGATAGTTTACAAAATTGAACCCCCACCAAAAAAAAAAAAAAAAAAAAAAAAACAAAAACAAAAAACAAAAAAACAAACAACAAAACAAAAACAAAAACAAAAAAAAAAACAAAAAACAAAACAAAAAAAAAACATCTTCTACCAGTGAACACCTGAGGCTTACAAACACCTCCAGCAAACTAGCAGGATACAAGATATTCTCAACAAAGATGAGTAATCCTACTTTATTCAGACAACAAAGGGGCTGAGAAAGAAATCTGAGAAACATCATCATTTACAATAGCCACATACAACATAGAATACCTTGGGGTAATGCTTACCAAATAAGCAAATGACCTAATAATAAGAACTTTGTGGCTTTAAAGAAAGAAATTCAAGAAGATAGCAGAAAATGGAAAGGTCTCCCATGCTCTTGGTAGGATGAACATTGTAAAAATGGCAATCTTGTCGAAATCAATCCATAGATACTGTGCCATGCCCATTAAAATCCCAGCACAATTCTTCACGAACCTTGAAAGGATAATAATAATGGACTTTATATTGGAAAACAAGAGAACCAGGATAGGCAAAATATCCTGTACAATAAAGGAAGTTCAGAGGTCATCACCATTCCCAACTTTAACCTCTACTACAGAGCAATCCTCCTGAAAAGGGCCTGGTATTGCCAAGAAATAGCGCAGTAGACCAATGGAATTGAATATAAAACATGATAATAACGCACACACCTTCGAACACCTGATTTTTGACAAAACAGTTAAAACTATACAATGGGAGGAGTAAATCATCTTCAACAAATGATGCTGGCACAACTGGATGATGGTTTGTAGAACTGCAGGTAGAACCATGTCTATCGCCATGCACAAACCTCAAGTCAAACGGATCAAACACATCGTGATAAATCCTGCCACACTGAACCTCTTAGAAGAGAAAGGGGGAGGTACCCTTGAACAAATTGGTATAGAAGACCCCTTCGAAACTTAATTCCAGACACTGAGATTGACAATTAGTAAATGGGACCTCCTCAAACTTAGAAGCTTCTATAAAGCAAAGGACACAGTTGACAAGACCAAATGGCAGCCCACAGACTGGGAAGTTTTTCACCACTCCTACATCTGAAACAGGGCTGATCTCCAAAATATACCAAAAAAAAAAAAAAAAAAAAAGCAAGAAAATAGCCATCAAAACACCAAATAACCCTATTAAAAAACGGGGTACAGAAATGAAAAGTATTCTCAATGGAGGAATTCAAAATGGCCGAAAGACACGAAATGAAGTGATCAACATCCTTTAACTATCAGGGAAATGCAAATCAAAAGAACTTTGAGATACCATCTTACTCCTGCCAGAATGGCTAAAATTCGGAACACCAATGACATCTTATGCTGGAGAGGATGTGGAGAAAGGAGAACACTCCTTCTCTGCTGCTGAGAGTGCAACCTTACACAGCCAATTTGGAGGTCAGTTTGGCGGTTCCTCAGGAAATTGGGAATCAGTCTACCACAGGACCCGCTGATCCCTCTCTTAGTCATATACCCAAAGGATGCACATCCATGCAACAAAGACATGCGCTCAACTGTGTTCGTGGTGCATTATTTGTAACAGCAAGAACGTGGATGCAACCTAGATGCCCCTCAACTGAAGAATGGATAAAGAAGATATGATGGCACTTCTACACAATGGAATACTACTCTGTGGGGGGAAAGAAAAAAACAATGGAATCTTGAAATTCTCAGGCAAGAGGATGGAACTTGAAGAAACCGTCCTGAAAGAAGTAACACAGTCACAAAAAAGAAGGACATGCTATGTACTTGCTCACATATGTATTTTAGACATAGAGCAAAGGATCACCAGCATATAATTGACAACACCAGAGAAACTGATACACAAGGAAGATCTAAGATATTCATATAAGGTCCCTCAATGAAGGTGGAAACAAAAAATTCTCCAGAGCACAAGGGGATTGGGGAGCCGTTAGTGTGGTGGGGACTAGGAGAAATAGAAGGGGAGGAGGGGAAACCACGTGGGATTAGGAAGACTGAGTCAACAGAGGAATAGAAGATAGAAAAGAGAGAGAAAGAGAAAGAGAGAGACCATAAAAAGGGGAGCCATTATAGGATTGAAGAGCAAACTGAACCTAAAGAAATATCCAAATACCTACGAGAATGACCCCAGTTAAAAATTTGTAGCAAAGGCTACCATAAATACCCTTCCCTGATAATGAGATCAACAACTAATTTATCCAACACCATGGAGCCCTCATCTAGTACCTGATGGAAGCATAAGCAAACACCCACAACTAAACACTGAGCCGACTCGAATCAAGATGCAGGCAGGGAGGACAAGGCCAGGCTGCAGAAACACATAGGGACCATTTACCGCAACTGTCTATGTGGGAATCTGAATCCCACATGGGCATCATCAGTCTACTTGCTATTATCTTTTTCATACTTTCATGGGTTAAACCCTGTGGGGTTATCCACCTCTAGACTGGATTCCTGTTTAATACTATAAATTCATTTGTGTTTTTCCATACTTTAACTTTACTTATCTTTAAGAAAATGTCTTTTGAAGGGCATGTGTGTGGTATGTGTGTATGTTTATGGAGGTAACAGCAAGCGATTCCAGAAACCAGAAATGAATGTCAGATATCCGGAAAGAGGTCCACGTGATTCTGCCCACTAAGATCAAACACTGGTACCCAGAGAAGTTATGAAGCACCCTCATTCGCTGAGTCATCCATCATTCCAAGAGTTTATCTTGGACTTTATGATGAGATTACATGAAGCTGATGTATAAAAATCCCAAGAGTGTGGCATGTTAGGTTAGCATCTGCCTGAAAGTTCTAAGACGCAGAAGGTGTAGAGACAAAGATACACAAGAGTATGCAAACACAGTGAGCGCAGTGCACAAGTCTGGGATTGTCAAGGGAAAACATTAGTAAATTAAAAGTGCGCAACACACTCTCTCATGCAAAAGCATTTTTATTGAGCTTATTGGAAACTGTAACGTTAAGGATGGTGGGCGAGGCAAGTACTATCCAGCTTAAATGCCTCTCATAACCACAGAAAGACAGATCTCAGTTGAAAAGGGAGAGGACCGTTCTCTCAACAACAGTTCATTCTACAGTCAATGTTACTCTTCAAAAAGGAAATATATGTGCACATATTACAAATCTTTATGTAAGTCAGGCAAAGAAAAGGTGGAGGCAGAGACATGGAACACATTTCATCCAGTCCATGGTGTGCTTTGTACTATGCCCTGTCTTTATCCCCTCCCCTGTGTATCTGAACTCTCACACACTGACTGTGGTGGGGTCAGTCCACAGTGTTCTCAAATCCCTTTTCCTATCTGAGGTTGGGTCTTCACCATTGGTCCTGAGCAGATGAGCAGGCCCTGATTGTCCATGTCAAAGCTTCTCTCTCTCTCTCTCCTCTGATTCCTTGGGATGACATTGTCTCCAAGTATATCCAAAACACCTTGAATAGAAAAGCTCTGTGTCTCTCTAAAGAGTCACTGGAGTCCTTGATTTCCTTTCTCAGGCCAGCAGTAATCTCTCATCCTTTATTCCCAACATGAACATAGGGAGGCCTCCTGGTCATAGACACAGAATCGCCTGCAATTTAGACACTTCTTACTCACAAAGTAGACCTCCTTTGGCTGTCTTATTGCTCTAAGAGTGTCCAAGAGCTCAGAACAACATTGGACAAATCTGTCTGGCAGAACATCACCAAAGTCATCATACACTTCACCAGGGGCAGGATACATCTCCAAGGTGAGCTGTGTCAGGTGGGCAGTGTGCTGAAGCAGCTTCTTAAGGCTGGTCAAAGACAGGAAGTTCTTCATCAAATTCACTTCCACCATCTGGGAACACTGGCTCAGGGCAGGGAGGATGACATCCATTTGGAAGTCCATGAGCATACAACCCTTCAATTTTAATGTCTGCAGGGTAGCTGTCAATCTCTCTAGCAGTCTCCCCAGAAGTGGATGAATTAAATTTAAAAAGGTGACACCACTCAGGTCCAGATGTGTCAGCCGATGGACACTTGGACACTGGGACAGGTAACTCAAGTCTGATTCTGATAGTGAGCAGCGAGTGATTGCTAGGGTCTCTAAGGGACACTCCAAGTTCCTACAGAAAGACAAGGCAGATTATCTCAGTAAGTTTAATAGTGTTAGAGAAAGGGCACCAACATCAAGTGAGCAGAGGTTAGTGTGTCCTAATGTCGTTCTGAGATCTTGGTGGAGGTCAATTCCAGAATGCTCTCAGATGGAGAAGTACCAGCACAGGCAAAATCATGTGACTGCTTAGGTCCCCATCCCTGGTTCCTCTGCGCTGTCAAACTCAAAGCCTGATCAGATGACAAATGGAGCCAGCAGGAAGCCATGAAAGAAGACCTGGTGGCAACTCAGAGCCTTCTCTGTGTGTGCTAACATTGGTCCTCAGGAGTCCCACCTCCAAGCACAGCCTCTGTACTACTGAGAGGTCTTCCCTTTGACCCACCCTAATCACTTCACTCTCAGTAATTTTCCATTGACTTAGACACTACCTGTGCTCAGAGAGCCCCTGTCTCTTGGAAAATCAGAGAGCGATGTAAACTGTGCATACAGTTCTGAGGACAATTCTGACATGGGGCAACATGTGACTTAAAACACCCTCCCCTCTGTAGGTCAGGTTTCAAAGACCGTTTCTCGGTGATGGTGGCAAGAGTGGCAGAAAGACTACTAGAGCAATCATTCAGAGGTCATGTCCATGTGTAGTCACCAGTGGCTGGCAAGCCCCAGGTGTACACTGATGTTTCATGTAACACGGAAAGGCTCTTCTCTGGCCTGTGAAACAAGCTCTCTATCCTTCCTTACCTGAGCACTTGGTCCAGTCTTGCATTCAGGAGGAAGACACGATTCAAACAGAGATGCTGGAGCTTGTTGAGTTGGGAGAACTGAGAAACGATCTCTCGAAAACACCGTCGTTTCATCTCTTGGTTCCACAACCAACGCAAGGGTGTGAAGAATTCATGAAGAAGGAGTTTCTGAAGGTTTTTCATCTGGCCCAGGCCAGGGGCCAAACTTTGCAAGGGTCCTCAGGTCCCAGCGAGCATTCACTTCCAGTTCCCGTATACTGCATGGCGCAAATACCTCCAGCAGCTCTAGGGGGTTATAGACAGGGCGGGCCCCAAACTCCAGCTTTTCACAGATCACCTGCAGCACATCTTTTCTCTGCTGGGCCCAGCAGTGGAAACATTCCAGGTGTTCACAGAGATGTCTGGAATGGAGGGAAAGGTTCATCATCACAGTCACAACCTCTTTTCCCTGTCTTTCGGGATGGTGCACCACTGGTTGGGTCACTACGACGACATCTGGAGAGCAGACACCATCCACTGTTCCAGCCCACACGTTCCAGAAGTTATGATGGGCATCCCGAAAATCAAGCACCTCTAATTTTCAATTCCTGTTGGTCAAACAAGAAGGGGGATTCAAATGGCAGGACTGCCAATGTATAATCGGCTTTCACCTCACACATCCACTTCCCTTGAATGCATCCTGGAAACCAAGACTCAAAAGTTTCCTTACTAGGGCCTGGCTACAGAGGCCGAGGTAGACTTATTGTATGTTGACTACATCTCTTAGCAGTGGGCTCCATGCACGACTGTCTCTTTTCATTTATTCACTTCTCTAAGACAGCTCTGATTCAACTCGACCCACATTCTGAACTCTGTAGTCACTTCTCTCCATCCACACTCTTCCCCTCCATGTCACACTTTCTGACTCACCTAGGTCGATCCTTCTGCTGAATCAGCAAATCAAGGCCAGCCAGCACAGCCTTCAAGATCTCCAGGTCAGGAAACTTCATCAGGGCTCCCAAGGGAAGGCATCTGAAAGGCCAGGCTGCCACCATAGCACTTAGGATCTTGGTTTGTTTCCCCTTAAAGGCATCTTTGAATAGTGGTGGGAAGAGCTCCATGGGTAGTTTATTCAGAGCAGAGATAGCCAAGGCTTCATTTTTGAGCAGACTACTTCTTGCCAGCATCTGGAGTGTCAATGGCGAACTCATCTTGACCTTCACACAGACAGGTGCTATGGGAATATTCAGAGGAATTAATCCTTTCAGACAAGTCACTTTCAGCAGGACTCTCTGCCCCTTCATGGCGTAAACCCTGCCAGGCTTTGGTCACTAGTCTAGATATGTTGCAAAACCCATATTTCCTATTACACACTGTCTGACTTCTCATAGGCATAGGTCCCTCAAAGGCCTCATGCTCATGGACATGAGCCACCATGGCAACAAATCTCCCTGTTATTCTGCTAATCAAAAACACTGCTCCCCAGAATACTACAACCCTGGGCAATGAGAGAGTGGAAAAGTAAACAAGAGCTAGACTCTTTTGTGGGAAATCATCTTCAAATGTCTTTCTTGATCCACAAGATCAAAGTTAAAAATCCCACTGCCAAGTTTACTTTGCATTCAATCACTGGGGGTTGTTGGGAGAATATGTGAAATGGAGACAGTCACTGTCATTTCTAATATTTTAGACCTGCAGCCAAGATGAGCCCCAGACCACTCTTTAGGAGTTTGAGTACTGACAAATTGTCAACTTGATGCTTCGCTGAGACTCATGGCCATCTGTGGGCTTCTACAGAATATTCTTCATCTTCAGTTAACAAGTCCATAATCACATTGAATTAAATCCTTTTAAGCCAGATTGGAGTTGTTGGTCGGTACTTGCTCAGTGTGTCTTAACCCCTGAATATCGCACCCTCATCATTCTCTTAAAGGTCACAGCAGGTTAGCACCTGTGCTCCATGCACCACTGTCTCTTTTCATTTATTTACTTCTCCAAGACAGCTCTGATTCAACTCGACCCACATTCTGAACTCTGTAGTCACTTCTCTTCATCCACACTCTTCCGCTCCATGTCACACTTTCTGACTCACCTAGATCGACACTTCTGCTGAATCAGCAAATCTCACAATACTCTCATAACACTAAGCTGCATGTGGGGTTCTAGGCTAACCGGGGCTAAATGAGATTTTCAGCTTCAAATAGCAAAACCAAACATAATAACAAAACCAAGGGTACTAAGATGGCCCGAGGGACTGGAGATCCTTGGTAAGGTTGTATGTCCTGATGGGCTTGAATGGCTAACCTGATCAGCACACACATAAGAGGTGTTCCAATCCCAGCAGTTGTGTTAGTGACTTGAGGATCCAAACAACTCTGTTTAACCTGGCCAGGATAACCCTTATATGCCCATATCCTCTTACACCTTCCATTCAAATCGCCACCATCAGCCATATTCTGCCATCTGATTGGATAATTGAGCATATCCCCACCCAACCATACTTGAGCTTTCACAGCTGTGGCTTGAGAGAATCAGATGTGGGAAAGGTGTGTGTGTGTGGGGGGGGGAGAACAGATTGTACCAAAGACTCAGGTTCACTCTAACACTAGTTCATGCACAGGCATTGGTTTCTCACACCTTTAGTCCCGGCACTTGGGGCACAGAGGCAGTCAGATCTCTGTGAGTTCAAGAGAAGCCTGTTCTACAGATTGAATTCCAGTACAGACTGCAATGCAATACACAGAAACCGTGTCTTGAAAAAAACAATAAATTAACAAAACAAAACAAACAAGAAAACAAAACTTCTCCCCCAATTTTCAATTCTGGGATTTACTCTCATGATGACATGTAGACAGTTGTAAGATTTCCATATTCATTGGATCAATGAAGCTCAGCCCTATCTAAACCCTTTTTTCATTCTGAACTGAGGTGGAAATCTCATTAATCCTCCTACCTGAGCTTAGTGGTATAGCTTGTATGTGACCAGTTTGATTGGATCTCCCATCAGGTAACAGATTGAACTGACTCTCTGGTAACAGGAAAAACCCATTCTCCAAGTCATCTCAAACTCTAAGCATCAGTCTCTGTATTGTTAAACAATTAGTTTTATAGTCTATAATCAGCTTTCCATTTTATGTAACCATTGCCATGACCACTGGAATCTAACCAGGGCTTCAGTAACCTTCCAATCTTAGTGGAAGAATAACGAAACAAGACATGTTCGTGTTAATTACGTCTACTTTCAGGACAGAGATTGAACTGAGTTTGATCGTGTTGAAAATTACAAAATCAATTGTATTTTTTGGAGACAGTGTTTGTCAGTGGTCACACCCTATATTCCTGGTACTAGCTCTAAGACCGTGCTATGCTACACTACAACTCACAGAGATCTGACTTCCTCTAACTCCCATGTGCTGCCAATAATGTTGAGTGCAGCAAGATACATAGCAGACCCAGAGAAAGCCAAGCCACTACCTCTTACCTTTATGTCAGGAAGAAAGCGCTATTCCTGTCTCCACAAACTCTCACCAAGTTTCAGACACCTTCCTCTCCTTGGAGGGGCTGGAGAACTCTGAGACTGACTCCTCAGTCCCCTGCTTCTACCTTTTATACCTCTCTAGGGCTGGGATTAAAGGTGTGACCTCTGTGAGCTCCAGACAATATTCAGGTCATACCTTGAAAACCTGTACTACACAAAACTTGAGAATGCAAAGGAAATGAACAAATTTCTTGAAAATTATCACCAAAATAAAATCAAAAACAGACAAAATCTTAAATAGACCTATAAACCCCTAACGAAGTAGAAGCAGTCATCAAAAGCCTTCCACCACACACACACCACACACACACACACACACACACACACACACACACACACACACACACGAGAGAGAGAGAGAGAGAGAGAGAGAGAGAGACACAAAAAAGACCAGGGCCAGATGGCTTCAGTCCAGAATTCTACTGGAAAATCAAGGAAGATCTAAATTTCGTACTCCCCAAATTGTTCCACATAATAGAAACAGAAAGTTCATTGCCAAACACTTTTTTTTTTTTGGAGGCCACAATCACCTTGGTATTCAGGCCACACAAAGACACAACTAGGAATAAAAACTACAGACCAATATCCCTAATGAATATTGATGCAAAAATACTCAATAAAATACTGGCAAACCGAATCCAAGCATACATCACAGAAATCACCCACCATGACCAAGTAGGCTTCATCACTGGTTTGCAGGGGTTGTTTAACATTCTAAAATCTATCAAGGTGATCCACCTTATAAAAAAAAAAACTGAAAAAGAAAAATACCCGATAATCTCCTTAGATTCTGAAAAAGCCTTCAGCAAAAATCAACACCCTTTCATGAAAAAGGCCTTGGAGCGATCAGGGGTAATAGGAACATATCTAAACATAAAAAGAGCACTATTCATAGACCAACAGACAATATCAAATTGAATGGAGGGAAGTTTAAGGGGATTTCTCTAAAATCAAGAACAAGACAAGGCTGTCATCTCATTCCATATCTCCAATATTGTACTTGAAGTACTAGCTAAAGCAATAAGAAAACAAAGGTAGATCATGGAGACACAAAATGGAAATGAAGAAATCAAACTTTCTCTATTTGCAGATGATATGATAGTTTACAAAATTGAACCCCCACCCAAAAAAAAAAAAAAAAAAACAAAAACAAAAACAAAAACAAAAAACAAAAAAAAACAAAAACAAAAAAACAAAAAAACCATCTTCTACCAGGGAACACCTGAGGCTTACAAACACCTTCAGCAAACTAGCAGGATACAAGATATTCCCAAAATAGATGAGTTGCCCTACTTTATTCAGACAACAAAGGGGCTGAGAAAGAAATCTGAGAAACATCATCATTTACAATAGCCACATACAACATAGAATACCTTGGGGTAATGCTTACCAAATAAGCAAATGACCTAATAATAAGAACTTTGTGGCTTTAAAGAAAGAAATTCAAGAAGATAGCAGAAAATGGAAAGATCTCCCATGCTCTTGGTAGGATGAACATTGTAAAAATGGCAATCTTGTCGAAATCAATCCATAGATACTGTGCCATGCCCATTAAAATCCCAGCACAATTCTTCACGAACCTTGAAAGGATAATAATAATGGACTTTATATTGGAAAACAAGAGAACCAGGATAGGCAAAATATCCTGTACAATAAAGGAAGTTCAGAGGTCATCACCATTCCCAACTTTAAGCTCTACTACAGAGCAATCCTCCTGAAAAGGGCCTGGTATTGCCAAGAAATAGAGCAGTAGACCAATGGAATTGAATAGAAAACATGATAATAACGCACACACCTTCGAACACCTGATTTTTGACAAAACAGTTAAAACTATACAATGGGAGGAGTAAATCATCTTCAACAAATGATGCTGGCACAACTGGATGATGGTGTGTAGAACTGCAGATAGAACCATGTCTATCGCCATGCACAAACCTCAAGTCAAACGGATCAAACACATCGTGATAAATCCTGCCACACTGAACCTCTTAGAAGAGAAAGTGGGAGGTACCCTTGAACAAATTGGTATAGAAGACCCCTTCCAAAACTTAATTCCAGACACTGAGATTGACAATTAGTAAATGGGACCTCCTCAAACTTAGAAGCTTCTATAAAGCAAAGGACACAGTTGACAAGACCAAATGGCAGCCCACAGACTGGGAAGTTTTTCACCACTCCTACATCTGACACAGGGCTGATCTCCAAAATATACCAAAAAAAAAAAAAAAAAAAAAGCAAGAAAATAGCCATCAAAACACCAAATAACCCTATTAAAAAACGGGGTACAGAAATGAAAAGTATTCTCAATGGAGGAATTCAAAATGGCCGAAAGACACGAAATGAAGTGATCAACATCCTTAACTATCAGGGAAATGCAAATCAAAAGAACTTTGAGATACCATCTTACTCCTGCCAGAATGGCTAAAATTCGGAACACCAATGACATCTTATGCCGGAGAGGATGTGGAGAAAGGAGAACACTCCTTCTCTGCTGCTGAGAGTGCAAACTTACACAGCCAATTTGGAGGTCAGTGTGGCGGTTCCTCAGGAAATTGGGAATCAGTCTACCACAGGACCCGCTGATCCCTCTCTTAGTCATATACCCAAAGGATGCACATCCATGCAACAAAGACATGTGCTCAACTGTGTTCGTGGTGCATTATTTGTAACAGCAAGAACGTGGATGCAACCTAGATGCCCCTCAACTGAAGAATGGATAAAGAAGATATGATGGCACTTCTACACAATGGAATACTACTCTGTGGGGGGAAAGAAAAAAACAATGGAATCTTGAAATTCTCAGGCAAGAGGATGGAACTTGAAGAAACCATCCTGAAAGAAGTAACACAGTCACAAAAAGAAGGACATGCTATGTACTTGCTCACATATGTATTTTAGACATAGAGCAAAGGATCACCAGCATATAATTGACAACACCAGAGAAACTGATACACAAGGAAGATCTAAGATATTCATATAAGGTCCCTCAATGAAGGTGGAAACAAAAAATTCTCCAGAGCACAAGGGGATTGGGGAGCCGTTAGTGTGGTGGGGACTAGGAGAAATAGAAGGGGAGGAGGGGAAACCACGTGGGATTAGGAAGACTGAGTCAACAGAGGAATAGAAGAGAGAAAAGAGAGAGAAAGAGAAAGAGAGAGACCATAAAAAGGGGAGCCATTATAGGATTGAAGAGAAAACTGAACCTAAAGAAATGTCCAAATACCTACGAGAATGACCCCAGTTAAAAATTTGTAGCAAAGGCTACCATAAATGCCCTTCCCTGATAATGAGATCAACAACTAATTTATCCAACACCATGGAGCCCTCATCTAGTACCTGATGGAAGCATAAGCAAACACCCACAACTAAACACTGAGCCGACTCGAATCAAGATGCAGGCAGGGAGGACAAGGCCAGGCTGCAGAAACACATAGGGACCATTTACCGCAACTGTCTATGTGGGAATCTATGGAGATTCCCACATGGGCGTCATCAGTCTACTTGCTATTATCTTTTTCATACTTTGATGGGTTAAACCCTGTGGGGATATCCACCTCTAGACTGGATTCCTGTTTAATACTATAAATTCATTTGTGTTTTTCCATACTTTAACTTTACTTATCTTTAAGAAAATGTCTTTTGAAGGGCATGTGTGTGGTATGTGTGTATGTATATGGAGGTAACAGCAAGCGCTTCCAGAAACCAGAAACGAATGTCAGATATCCGGAAAGAGGTCCACGTGTTTCTGCCCGCTAAGATCAAACACTGGTCCCCAGAGAAGTTATGAAGCACCCTCATTCGCTGAGTCATCCATCATTCCAAGAGTTTATCTCGGACTTTATGATGAGATTACATTAAGCTGAGGTATAAAAATCCCAAGAGTGTGGCATGTTAGGTTGGCATCTGCCTGAAAGTTCTAAGACGCAGAAGGTGTAGAGACAAAGAGACACAAGAGTATGCAAACACAGTGAGCGCAGTGCACAAGTCTGGGATTGTCAAGGGAAAACCTTAGTAAATTAAAAGTGTGCAACACACTCTCTCATGCAAAAGCATTTTTTATTGAGCTTATTGGAAACTGTAACGTTACGGATGGTGGGCGAGGCAAGTAATATCCAGCTTAAATGCCTCTCATAACCACAGAAAGACAGATCTCAGTTGAAAAGGGAGAGGACCGTGCTCTCAACAACAGTTCATTCTACAGTCAATGTTACTCTTCAAAAAGGAAATATATGTGCACATATTACAAATCTTTATGTAAGTCAGGCAAAGAAAAGGTGGAGGCAGAGACATGGAACACATTTCATCCAGTCCATGGTCCTCTTTGTACTATGCTCTGTCTTTATCCCCTCCCCTGTGTATCTGAACTCTCACACACTGACTGTGGTGGGGTCAGTCCACAGTGTTCTCAAATCCCTTTTCCTATCTGAGGTTGGGTCTTCACCCTTGGCCCTGAGCAGTTGAGCAGGCCCTGATTGTCCATGCCAAAGCTTCTCTCTCTCTCTCCTCTGATTCCTTGGTATGACATTGTCTCCAAGTATATCCAAAACACCTTGAATAGACAAGCTCTGTGTCTCTCTAAAGAGTCACTGGAGTCCTTGATTTCCTTTCTCAGGCCAGCAGTAATCTCTCATCCTTTATTCCCAACATGAACATAGGGAGGCCTCTTGGTGATAGACACAGAATCGCCTGCAATCTAGACACTTCTTACTCACAAAGTAGACCTCCTTTGGCTGTCTTATTGCTCTAAGAGTGTCCAAGAGCTCAGAACAACATTGGACAAATCTGTCTGGCAGGACATCACCAAAGTCATCATACACTTCACCAGGGGCAGGATACATCTCCAAGGTGAGCTGTGTCAGGTGGGCAGTGTGCTGAAGCAGCTTCTTAAGGCTGGTCAAAGACAGGAAGTTCTTCATCAAATTCACCTCCACCAGCTGGGAACACTGGCTCAGGGCAGGGAGGATGACATCCATTTGGAAGTCCATGAGCATACAACCCTTCAATTTTAATGTCTGCAGGGTAGCTGTCAATCTCTCTAGCAGTCTTCCCAGAAGTGGATGACTTAAATTTAAAAAGGTGACACCACTCAGGTCCAGATGTGTGAGCCGATGGACGCTTGGGCACTGGGACAGGTAACTCATGTCTGATTCTGATAGTGAGCAGCGAGTGATTGCTAGGGTCTCTAAGGGACTCTCCAAGTTCCTACAGAAAGACAAGGCAGATTATCTCAGTAAGTTTAATAGTGGTAGATAAAGGGCACCAACTTCAAGTGAGCAGTGGTTAGTGTGCCCTAATGTCGTTCTGAGATCTTGGTGGAGGTCAATTCCAGAATGCTCTCAGATGGAGAAGTAACAGCACAGGCAAAATCATGTGACTGCTTAGGCCCCCAACCCTGGTTCCTCTGCGCTGTCAAACTCAAAGCCTCATCAGATGACAAATGGGGCCAGCAGGAAGCCAAGAAAGAAGACCTGGTGGCAACTCAGAGCCTTCTCTGTGTGTGCTAACATTGGTCCTCATGAGTCCCACCTCCTAGCACAGCCTCTGTACTACTGAGAGGTCTTCCCTTTGACCCACCCTAATCACTTCACTCTCAGTAATTTTCCATTGACTTAGACACTACCTGTGCTCAGAGAGCCCCTGTCCCTTGGAAAATCAGAGAGCGATGTAAACTGTGCATACAGTTCTGAGGACAGTGCTGACATGGGGCAACATGTGACTTAAAACACCCTCCCCTCTGTAGGTCAGGTTTCAAAGACCGTTTCTCGGTGATGGTGGCAAGAATAGCAGAAAGACTACTAGAGCAATCATTCAGAGGTCATATCCGTGTGTAGTCACCAGTGGCTGGCAAGCCCCAGGTGTACACTGATGTTTCATGTAACACGGAAAGGCTCTTCTCTGGCCTGTGAAACAAGCTCTCTATCCTTCCTTACCTGAGCACTTGGTCCAGTCTTGCATTCAGGAGGAAGACACGATTCAAACAGAGATGCTGGAGCTTGTTGAGTTGGGAGAACTGAGAAACGATCTGTCGAAAACACCGTCGTTTCATCTCTTGGTTCCACAACCAACGCAAGGGTGTGAAGACTTCATGAAGAAGGAGTTTCTGAAGGTTTTTCATCTGGCCCAGGCCAGGGGCAAACTTTGCAAGGGTCCTCAGGTCCCAGCGAGCATTCACTTCCAGTTCCCGTATACTGCATGGCGCAAATACCTCCAGCAGCTCTAGGGGGTTATAGACAGGGCGGGCCCCAAACTCCAGCTTTTCACAGATCACCTGCAGCACATCTTTTCTCTGCTGGGCCCAGCAGTGGAAACATTCCAGGTATTCACAGAGATGTCTGGAATGGAGGGAAAGGTTCATCATCACAGTCACAACCTCTTTTCCCTGTCTTTCGGGATGGTGCACCACTGGTTGGGTCTCTACGACGACATCTGGAGAGCAGAGCAGACACCATCCTCTGTTCCAGCCCACACGTTCCAGAAGTTATGATGGGCATCCCGAAAATCAAGCACCTCTAATTTGCAATTCCTGTTGGTCAAACAAGAAGGGGATTCAAATGGCAGGACTGCCAATGTATAATCGGCTTTCACCTCACACATCCACTTCCCTTGAATGCATCCTGGAAACCAAGACTCAAAAGTTTCCTTTCTAGGGCCTGGCTACAGAGGCCGAGGTAGACTCATTGTGTGTTGACTACATCTCTTAGCAGTGGGCTCCATGCACCACTGTCTCTTTTCATTTATTCACTTCTCTAAGACAGCTCTGATTCAACTCGACCCACATTCTGAACTCTGTAGTCACTTCTCTCCATCCACACTCTTCCCCTCCATGTCACACTTTCTGACTCACCTAGGTCGATCCTTCTGCTGAATCAGCAAATCAAGGCCAGCCAGCACAGCCTTCAAGATCTCCAGGTCAGGAAACTTCATCAGGGCTCCCAAGGGAAGGCATCTGAAAGGCCAGGCTGCCACCATAGCACTTAGGATCTTGGTTTGTTTCCCCTTAAAGGCATCTTTGAATAGCGGTGGGAAGAGCTCCATGGGTAGTTTATTCAGAGCAGAGATAGCCAAGGCTTCATTTTTGAGCAGACTACTTCTTGCCAGCATCTGGAGTGTCAATGGCGAACTCATCTTGACCTTCACACAGACAGGTGCTATGGGAATATTCAGAGGAATTAATCCTTTCAGACAAGTCACTTTCAGCAGGACTCTCTGCCCCTTCATGGCGTAAACCCTGCCGGGCTTTGGTCACTAGTCTAGAAATGTTGGAAAACCCATATTTCCTATTACACACTGTCTGACTTCTCATAGGCATAGGTCCCTCAAAGGCCTCATGCTCATGGACATGAGCCACCATGGCAACAAATCTCCCCGTTATTCTGCTAATCAAAAACACTGCTCCCCAGAATACTACAACCCTGGGCAATGAGAGAGTGGAAAAGTAAACAAGAGCTAGACTCTTTTGTGGGAAATCATCTTCAAATGTCTTTCTTGATCCACAAGATCAAAGTTAAAAATCCCACAGCCAAGTTTACTTTGCATTCAATCAGTGGGGGTTGTTGGGAGAATATGTGAAATGGAGACAGTCACTGTCATTTCTAATATTTTAGACCTGCAGCCAAGATGAGCCCCAGACCACTCTTTAGGAGTTTGAGTACTGACAATTTGTCAACTTGATGCTTCGCTGAGACTCATGGCCATCTGTGGGCTTCTACAGAATTTTCTTCATCTTCAGTTAACAAGTCCATAATCACATTGAATTAAATCCTTTTAAGCCAGATTGGAGTTGTTGGTCGGTACTTGCTCAGTGTGTCTTAACCCCTGAATATCGCAACCTCATCATTCTCTTAAAGGGCACAGCAGGTTAGCACCTGTGCTCCATGCACCACTGTCTCTTTTCATTTATTCACTTCTCCAAGACAGCTCTGATTCAACTCGACCCACATTCTGAACTCTGTAGTCACTTCTCTCCATCCACACTCTTCCCCTCCATGTCACACTTTCTGACTCACCTAGGTCGACCCTTCTGCTGAATCAGCAAATCTCATAATACTCTCATAACACTAAGCTGCATGTTGGGTCCTAGGCTAACCGGGGCCAAATGAGATTTTCAGCTTCAAATAGCAAAACCAAACATAATAACAAAACCAAGGTTACTAAGATGGCCCGAGGGACTGGAGATCCTTGGTAAGGTTGTATGTCCTGATGGGCTTGAATGGCTAACCTGATCAGCACACACATAAGAGGTGTTCCAATCCCAGCAGTTGTGTTAGTGACTTGAGGATCCAAACAACTCTGTTTAACCTGGCCAGGATAACCCTTATATGCCCATATCCTCTTACACCTTCCATTCAAATCGTCACCCTCTGCCATATTCTGCCATCTGATTGGATAATTGAGCATATCCCCACCCAATCATACTTGAGCTTTCACAGCTGTGGCTTGAGAGAATCAGATGTGGGAAAGGTGTGTGTGTGTGGGGGGGAGACCAGATTGTACCAAAGACTCAGGTTAACTCTAACACTAGTCCATGCACAGGCATTGGTTTCTCACACCTTTAGTCCCGGCACTTGGGGCACAGAGGCAGGCAGATCTCTGTGAGTTCAAGAGAAGCCTGTTCTACAGATTGAATTCCAGTACAGACTGCAATGCAATACACAGAAACCGTGTCTTGAAAAAAACAAAAAATTAACAAAACAAAACAAACAAGCAAACAAAACTTCTCCCCCAATTTTCAATTCTGGGATTTACTCTCATGATGACATGTAGACATTTGTAAGATTTCCATATTCATTGGATCAATGAAGCTCAGCCCTATCTAAACTCTTTTTTCATTCTGAGCTGACGTGGAAATCTCATTAATCCTCCTACCTGAGCTTAGTGCTATAGCTTGTATGTGACCAGTTTGATTGGATCTCCCATCAGGAAACAGATTGAACTGAATCTATGGTAACAGTAAAAACCCATTCTCCAAGTCATCTCAAACTCTAAGCATCTGTCTCTGTATTGTTAAATAATTAGTTTTATAGTCTTTAATCAGCTTTCCATTTTATGTAACCATTGCCATGACCACTGGAATCTAACCAGGGCTTCAGTAACCTTCCAATCTCAGTGGAAGAATAATGAAACAAGACATGTTCGTGTTAATTACGTCTACTTTCAGGACAGAGATTGAACTGAGTTTGATCCTGTTGAAAATTACAAAATCAATTGTATTTTTTTGAGACAGTGTTTGTTTGTCAGTGGTCACACCCTACATTCCTGGTACTAGCTCTAAGACCGTGCTATGCTACCCTACAACTCACAGAGATCTGACTTCCTCTAACTCCCATGTGCTGCCAATAATGTTGAGTGCAGCAAGATACATAGCAGACCCAGAGAAAGCCAAGCCACTACCTCTTACCTTTATGTCAGGAAGAAAGCGCTATTCCTGTCTCCACAAACTCTCACCAAGTTTCAGACACCTTCCTCTCCTTGGAGGGGCTGGAGAATTCTGAGACTGACTCCTCAATCCCCTGCTTCTACCTTTTATACCTCTCTAGGGCTGGGATTAAAGGTGTGACCTCTGTGAGCTCCAGACAATATTCAGGTCATACCTTGAAAACCTGTACTCCACAAAACTTGAGAATGCAAAGGAAATGAACAAATTTCTTGAAAATTATCACCAAAATAAAATCAATAACAGACAAACAACTTAAATAGACCTATAAACCCCTAACGAAGTAGAAGCAGTCATCAAAAGCCTTCCACCACACTACACACACACACACACACACACACACACACACACAGAGAGAGAGAGAGAAAGAGAGAGAGAGAGAGAGAGAGAGAGAGAGAGACAAATAAGAACAGAGCCAGATGGCTTCAGTCCAGAATTCTACTGGAAAATCTAGGAAGATCTAAATTTCTTACTCACCAAATTGTTCCACATAATAGAAACAGAAAGTTCATTGCCAAACACTTTTTTTTTTTTGGAGGCCACAATCACCTTGGTATTCAGGCCACACAAAGACACAACTAGGAATAAAAACTACAGACCAATATCCCTAATGAATATTGATGCAAAAATACTCAATAAAATACTGGCAAACCGAATCCAAGCATACATCACAGAAATCACCCACCATGACCAAGTAGGCTTCATCACTGGTATGCAGGGGTTGTTTAACATTCTAAAATCTATCAAGGTGATCCACCTTACAAAAAAACTGAAAAAGATAACCACCCGATAATCTCCTTAGATTCTGAAAAAGCCTTCAGCAAAAATCAACACCCTTTCATGAAAAAGGCCTTGGAGCGATCAGGGGTAACAGGAACATATCTAAACATAAAAAGAGCACTATTCATAGACCAACAGACAATATCAAATTGAATGGAGGGAAGTTTAAGGGGATTTCTCTAAAATCAAGAACAAGACAAGGCTGTCATCTCATTCCATATCTCCAATATTGTACTTGAATTACTAGCTAAAGCAATAAGAAAACAAAGGTAGATCATGGAGACACAAAATGGAAATGAAGAAATCAAACTTTCTCTATTTGCAGATGATATGATAGTTTACAAAATTGAACCCCCCCAAAAAAACACCCAAAAAAAAAAAAAAAAAACAAAAACAAAAAACAAAAAAACAAACAAAAACAAAAAAAAAACAAAAACAAAAAAAACCATCTTCTACCAGGGAACACCTGAGGCTTACAAACACCTCCAGCAAACTAGCAGGATACAAGATATTCCCAAAAAAGATGAGTAATCCTACTTTATTCAGACAACAAAGGGGCTGAGAAAGAAATCTGAGAAACATCATCATTTACAATAGCCACATACAACATAGAATACCTTGGGGTAATGCTTACCAAATAAGCAAATGACCTAATAATAAGAACTTTGTGGCTTTAAAGAAAGAAATTCAAGAAGATAGCAGAAAATGGAAAGATCTCCCATGCTCTTGGTAGGATGAACATTGTAAAAATGGCAATCTTGTCGAAATCAATCCATAGATACTGTGCCATGCCCATTAAAATCCCAGCACAATTCTTCACGAACCTTGAAAGGATAATAATAATGGACTTTATATTGGAAAACAAGAGAACCAGGATAGGCAAAATATCCTGTACAATAAAGGAAGTTCAGAGGTCATCACCATTCCCAACTTTAAGCTCTACTACAGAGCAATCCTCCTGAAAAGGGCCTGGTATTGCCAAGAAATAGAGCAGTAGACCAATGGAATTGAATAGAAAACATGATAATAACGCACACACCTTCGAACACCTGATTTTTGACAAAACAGTTAAAACTATACAATGGGAGGAGTAAATCATCTTCAACAAATGATGCTGGCACAACTGGATGATGGTGTGTAGAACTGCAGATAGAACCATGTCTATCGCCATGCACAAACCTCAAGTCAAACGGATCAAACACATCGTGATAAATCCTGCCACACTGAACCTCTTAGAAGAGAAAGTGGGAGGTACCCTTGAACAAATTGGTATAGAAGACCCCTTCCAAAACTTAACTCCAGACACTGAGATTGACAATTAGTAAATGGGACCTCCTCAAACTTAGAAGCTTCTATAAAGCAAAGGACACAGTTGACAAGACCAAATGGCAGCCCACAGACTGGGAAGTTTTTCACCACTCCTACATCTGACACAGGGCTGATCTCCAAAATATACCAAAAAAAAAAAAATAAAAAAAAAAAAGCAAGAAAATAGCCATCAAAACACCAAATAACCCTATTAAAAAACGGGGTACAGAAATGAAAAGTATTCTCAATGGAGGAATTCAAAATGGCCGAAAGACACGAAATGAAGTGATCAACATCCTTAACTATCAGGGAAATGCAAATCAAAAGAACTTTGAGATACCATCTTACTCCTGCCAGAATGGCTAAAATTCGGAACACCAATGACATCTTATGCTGGAGAGGATGTGGAGAAAGGAGAACACTCCTTCTCTGCTGCTGAGAGTGCAAACTTACACAGCCAATTTGGAGGTCAGTGTGGCGGTTCCTCAGGAAATTGGGAATCAGTCTACCACAGGACCCGCTGATCCCTCTCTTAGTCATATACCCAAAGGATGCACATCCATGCAACAAAGACATGTGCTCAACTGTGTTCGTGGTGCATTATTTGTAACAGCAAGAACGTGGATGCAACCTAGATGCCCCTCAACTGAAGAATGGATAAAGAAGATATGATGGCACTTCTACACAATGGAATACTACTCTGTGGGGGGAAAGAAAAAAACAATGGAATCTTGAAATTCTCAGGCAAGAGGATGGAACTTGAAGAAACCATCCTGAAAGAAGTAACACAGTCACAAAAAGAAGGACATGCTATGTACTTGCTCACATATGTATTTTAGACATAGAGCAAAGGATCACCAGCATATAATTGACAACACCAGAGAAACTGATACACAAGGAAGATCTAAGATATTCATATAAGGTCCCTCAATGAAGGTGGAAACAAAAAATTCTCCAGAGCACAAGGGGATTGGGGAGC
This sequence comes from Phodopus roborovskii, assembly GCF_943737965.1. Classification (NCBI taxonomy): domain Eukaryota; kingdom Metazoa; phylum Chordata; class Mammalia; order Rodentia; family Cricetidae; genus Phodopus; species Phodopus roborovskii. The sequence goes on from NW_026125807.1 coordinate 43,252, forward strand.
CATTAGTGTGGTGGGGACTAGGAGAAATAGAAGGGGAGGAGGGGAAACCACGTGGGATTAGGAAGACTGAGTCAACAGAGGAATAGAAGAGAGAAAAGAGAGAGCAAGAGAAAGAGAGAGACCATAAAAAGGGGAGCCATTATAGGATTGAAGAGAAAACTGAACCTAAAGAAATGTCCAAATACCTACGAGAATGACCCCAGTTAAAAATTTGTAGCAAAGGCTACCATAAATGCCCTTCCCTGATAATGAGATCAACAACTAATTTATCCAACACCATGGAGCCCTCATCTAGTACCTGATGGAAGCATAAGCAAACACCCACAACTAAACACTGAGCCGACTCGAATCAAGATGCAGGCAGGGAGGACAAGGCCAGGCTGCAGAAACACATAGGGACCATTTACCGCAACTGTCTATGTGGGAATCTATGGAGATTCCCACATGGGCATCATCAGTCTACTTGCTATTATCTTTTTCATACTTTGATGGGTTAAACCCTGTGGGGATATCCACCTCTAGACTGGATTCCTGTTTAATACTATAAATTCATTTGTGTTTTTCCATACTTTAACTTTACTTATCTTTAAGAAAATGTCTTTTGAAGGGCATGTGTGTGGTATGTGTGTATGTATATGGAGGTAACAGCAAGCGCTTCCAGAAACCAGAAATGAATGTCAGATATCCGGAAAGAGGTCCACGTGTTTCTGCCCGCTAAGATCAAACACTGGTCCCCAGAGAAGTTATGAAGCACCCTCATTCGCTGAGTCATCCATCATTCCAAGAGTTTATCTCGGACTTTATGATGAGATTACATGAAGCTGAGGTATAAAAATCCCAAGAGTGTGGCATGTTAGGTTGGCATCTGCCTGAAAGTTCTAAGACGCAGAAGGTGTAGAGACAAAGAGACACAAGAGTATGCAAACACAGTGAGCGCAGTGCACAAGTCTGGGATTGTCAAGGGAAAACCTTAGTAAATTAAAAGTGTGCAACACACTCTCTCATGCAAAAGCATTTTTTATTGAGCTTATTGGAAACTGTAACGTTAAGGATGGTGGGCGAGGCAAGTAATATCCAGCTTAAATGCCTCTCATAACCACAGAAAGACAGATCTCAGTTGAAAAGGGAGAGGACCGTGCTCTCAACAACAGTTCATTCTACAGTCAATGTTACTCTTCAAAAAGGAAATATATGTGCACATATTACAAATCTTTATGTAAGTCAGGCAAAGAAAAGGTGGAGGCAGAGACATGGAACACATTTCATCCAGTCCATGGTGCTCTTTGTACTATGCTCTGTCTTTATCCCCTCCCCTGTGTATCTGAACTCTCACACACTGACTGTGGTGGGGTCAGTCCACAGTGTTCTCAAATCCCTTTTCCTATCTGAGGTTGGGTCTTCACCATTGGCCCTGAGCAGATGAGCAGGCCCTGATTGTCCATGTCAAAGCTTCTCTCTCTCTCTCCTCTGATTCCTTGGTATGACATTGTCTCCAAGTATATCCAAAACACCTTGAATAGACAAGCTCTGTGTCTCTCTAAAGAGTCACTGGAGTCCTTGATTTCCTTTCTCAGGCCAGCAGTAATCTCTCATCCTTTATTCCCAACATGAACATAGGGAGGCCTCTTGGTGATAGACACAGAATCGCCTGCAATCTAGACACTTCTTACTCACAAAGTAGACCTCCTTTGGCTGTCTTATTGCTCTAAGAGTGTCCAAGAGCTCAGAACAACATTGGACAAATCTGTCTGGCAGGACATCACCAAAGTCATCATACACTTCACCAGGGGCAGGATACATCTCCAAGGTGAGCTGTGTCAGGTGGGCAGTGTGCTGAAGCAGCTTCTTAAGGCTGGTCAAAGACAGGAAGTTCTTCATCAAATTCACCTCCACCAGCTGGGAACACTGGCTCAGGGCAGGGAGGATGACATCCATTTGGAAGTCCATGAGCATACAACCCTTCAATTTTAATGTCTGCAGGGTAGCTGTCAATCTCTCTAGCAGTCTTCCCAGAAGTGGATGACTTAAATTTAAAAAGGTGACACCACTCAGGTCCAGATGTGTGAGCCGATGGACGCTTGGGCACTGGGACAGGTAACTCATGTCTGATTCTGATAGTGAGCAGCGAGTGATTGCTAGGGTCTCTAAGGGACTCTCCAAGTTCCTACAGAAAGACAAGGCAGATTATCTCAGTAAGTTTAATAGTGGTAGAGAAAGGGCACCAACTTCAAGTGAGCAGTGGTTAGTGTGTCCTAATGTCGTTCTGAGATCTTGGTGGAGGTCAATTCCAGAATGCTCTCAGATGGAGAAGTAACAGCACAGGCAAAACCATGTGACTGCTTAGGCCCCCAACCCAGGTTCCTCTGCGCTGTCAAACTCAAAGCCTCATCAGATGACAAATGGGGCCAGCAGGAAGCCAAGAAAGAAGACCTGGTGGCAACTCAGAGCCTTCTCTGTGTGTGCTAACATTGGTCCTCATGAGTCCCACCTCCTAGCACAGCCTCTGTACTACTGAGAGGTCTTCCCTTTGACCCACCCTAATCACTTCACTCTCAGTAATTTTCCATTGACTTAGACACTACCTGTGCTCAGAGAGCCCCTGTCCCTTGGAAAATCAGAGAGCGATGTAAACTGTGCATACAGTTCTGAGGACAGTGCTGACATGGGGCAACATGTGACTTAAAACACCCTCCCCTCTGTAGGTCAGGTTTCAAAGACCGTTTCTCGGTGATGGTGGCAAGAATAGCAGAAAGACTACTAGAGCAATCATTCAGAGGTCATATCCGTGTGTAGTCACCAGTGGCTGGCAAGCCCCAGGTGTACACTGATGTTTCATGTAACACGGAAAGGCTCTTCTCTGGCCTGTGAAACAAGCTCTCTATCCTTCCTTACCTGAGCACTTGGTCCAGTCTTGCATTCAGGAGGAAGACACGATTCAAACAGAGATGCTGGAGCTTGTTGAGTTGGGAGAACTGAGAAACGATCTGTCGAAAACACCGTCGTTTCATCTCTTGGTTCCACAACCAACGCAAGGGTGTGAAGACTTCATGAAGAAGGAGTTTCTGAAGGTTTTTAATCTGGCCCAGGCCAGGGGCAAACTTTGCAAGGGTCCTCAGGTCCCAGCGAGCATTCACTTCCAGTTCCCGTATACTGCATGGCGCAAATACCTCCAGCAGCTCTAGGGGGTTATAGACAGGGCGGGCCCCAAACTCCAGCTTTTCACAGATCACCTGCAGCACATCTTTTCTCTGCTGGGCCCAGCAGTGGAAACATTCCAGGTATTCACAGAGATGTCTGGAATGGAGGGAAAGGTTCATCATCACAGTCACAACCTCTTTTCCCTGTCTTTCGGGATGGTGCACCACTGGTTGGGTCTCTACGACGACATCTGGAGAGCAGAGCAGACACCATCCTCTGTTCCAGCCCACACGTTCCAGAAGTTATGATGGGCATCCCGAAAATCAAGCACCTCTAATTTGCAATTCCTGTTGGTCAAACAAGAAGGGGATTCAAATGGCAGGACTGCCAATGTATAATCGGCTTTCACCTCACACATCCACTTCCCTTGAATGCATCCTGGAAACCAAGACTCAAAAGTTTCCTTTCTAGGGCCTGGCTACAGAGGCCGAGGTAGACTCATTGTGTGTTGACTACATCTCTTAGCAGTGGGCTCCATGCACCACTGTCTCTTTTCATTTATTCACTTCTCTAAGACAGCTCTGATTCAACTCGACCCACATTCTGAACTCTGTAGTCACTTCTCTCCATCCACACTCTTCCCCTCCATGTCACACTTTCTGACTCACCTAGGTCGATCCTTCTGCTGAATCAGCAAATCAAGGCCAGCCAGCACAGCCTTCAAGATCTCCAGGTCAGGAAACTTCATCAGGGCTCCCAAGGGAAGGCATCTGAAAGGCCAGGCTGCCACCATAGCACTTAGGATCTTGGTTTGTTTCCCCTTAAAGGCATCTTTGAATAGCGGTGGGAAGAGCTCCATGGGTAGTTTATTCAGAGCAGAGATAGCCAAGGCTTCATTTTTGAGCAGACTACTTCTTGCCAGCATCTGGAGTGTCAATGGCGAACTCATCTTGACCTTCACACAGACAGGTGCTATGGGAATATTCAGAGGAATTAATCCTTTCAGACAAGTCACTTTCAGCAGGACTCTCTGCCCCTTCATGGCGTAAACCCTGCCGGGCTTTGGTCACTAGTCTAGAAATGTTGGAAAACCCATATTTCCTATTACACACTGTCTGACTTCTCATAGGCATAGGTCCCTCAAAGGCCTCATGCTCATGGACATGAGCCACCATGGCAACAAATCTCCCCGTTATTCTGCTAATCAAAAACACTGCTCCCCAGAATACTACAACCCTGGGCAATGAGAGAGTGGAAAAGTAAACAAGAGCTAGACTCTTTTGTGGGAAATCATCTTCAAATGTCTTTCTTGATCCACAAGATCAAAGTTAAAAATCCCACAGCCAAGTTTACTTTGCATTCAATCAGTGGGGGTTGTTGGGAGAATATGTGAAATGGAGACAGTCACTGTCATTTCTAATATTTTAGACCTGCAGCCAAGATGAGCCCCAGACCACTCTTTAGGAGTTTGAGTACTGACAATTTGTCAACTTGATGCTTCGCTGAGACTCATGGCCATCTGTGGGCTTCTACAGAATTTTCTTCATCTTCAGTTAACAAGTCCATAATCACATTGAATTAAATCCTTTTAAGCCAGATTGGAGTTGTTGGTCGTTACTTGCTCAGTGTGTCTTAACCCCTGAATATCGCAACCTCATCATTCTCTTAAAGGGCACAGCAGGTTAGCACCTGTGCTCCATGCACCACTGTCTCTTTTCATTTATTCACTTCTCCAAGACAGCTCTGATTCAACTCGACCCACATTCTGAACTCTGTAGTCACTTCTCTCCATCCACACTCTTCCCCTCCATGTCACACTTTCTGACTCACCTAGGTCGACCCTTCTGCTGAGTCAGCAAATCTCATAATACTCTCATAACACTAAGCTGCATGTGGGGTTCTAGGCTAACCGGGGCTAAATGAGATTTTCAGCTTCAAATAGCAAAACCAAACATAATAACAAAACCAAGGTTACTAAGATGGCCCGAGGGACTGGAGATCCTTGGTAAGGTTGTATGTCCTGATGGGCTTGAATGGCTAACCTGATCAGCACACACATAAGAGGTGTTCCAATCCCAGCAGTTGTGTTAGTGACTTGAGGATCCAAACAACTCTGTTTAATTTGGCCAGGATAACCCTTATATGCCCATATCCTCTTACACCTTCCATTCAAATCGCCACCATCAGCCATATTCTGCCATCAGATTGGATAATTGAGCATATCCCCACCCAATCATACTTGAGCTTTCACAGCTGTGGCTTGAGAGAATCAGATGTGGGAAAGGTGTGTGTGTGGGGGGGGAGACCAGATTGTACCAAAGACTCAGGTTAACTCTAACACTAGTCCATGCACAGGCATTGGTTTCTCACACCTTTAGTCCCGGCACTTGGGGCACAGAGGCAGGCAGATCTCTGTGAGTTCAAGAGAAGCCTGTTCTACAGATTGAATTCCAGTACAGACTGCAATGCAATACACAGAAACTGTGTCTTGAGAAAACAAAAAATTAACAAAACAAAACAAATAAGCAAACAAAACTTCTCCACCAATTTTCAATTCTGGGATTTACTCTCATGATGACATGTAGACATTTGTATGATTTCCATATTCATTGGATCAATGAAGCTCAGCCCTATCTAAACTCTTTTTTCATTCTGAGCTGACATGGAAATCTCAATAATCCTCCTACCTGAGCTTAGTGGTATAGCTTGTATGTGACCAGTTTGATTGGATCTCCCATCAGGAAACAGATTGAACTGGGTCTATGGTAACAGTAAAAACCCATTCTCCAAGTCATCTCAAACTCTAAGCATCTGTCTCTGTATTGTTAAATAATTAGTTTTATAGTCTTTAATCAGCTTTCCATTTTATGTAATCATTGCCATGACCACTGGAATCTAACCAGGGCTTCAGTAACCTTCCAATCTTAGTGGAAGAATAACGAAACAAGACACGTTCGTGTTGACTACATCTACTTTCAGGACAGAGATTGAACTGAGTTAGATCCTGTTGAAAATTACAAAATCAATTGTATTTTTTTGAGACAGTGTTTGTTTGTCAGTGGTCACACCCTACATTCCTGGTACTAGCTCTAAGACCGTGCTATGCTACCCTACACTCACAGAGATCTGAATTCCTCTAACACCCATGTGCTGCCAATAATGTTGAGTGCAGCAAGATACAAAGCAGACCCAGAGAAAGCCAAGCCACTACCTCTTACCTTTATGTCAGGAAGAAAGCGCTATTCCTGTCTCCACAAACTCACACCAAGTTTCAGACACCTTCCTCTCCTTGGAGGGGCTGGAGAATTCTGAGACTGACTCCTCAATCCCCTGCTTCTACCTTTTATACCTCTCTAGGGCTGGGATTAAAGGTGTGACCTCTGTGAGCTACAGACAATATTCAGGTCATACCTTGAAAACCTGTACTCCACAAAACTTGAGAATGCAAAGGAAATGAACAAATTTCTTGAAAATTTTCACCAAAATAAAATCTATAACAGACAAACAACTTCAATAGACCTATAAACCCCTAACGAAGGAGAAGCAGTAATCAAAAGACTTCCACCACACACACACACACACACACACACACACACACACACACAGAGAGAGAGAGAGAGAGAGAGAGAGAGAGAGAGAGAGAGAGAGAGAGAGAGAGACAAAAAAGACCAGGGCCAGATGGCTTCAGTCCAGAATTCTACTGGAAAATCAAGGAAGATCTAAATCTCATACTCCCCAAATTGTTCCACACAATTGAAACAGAAAATTCATTGCCAAACACTTTTTTTTGGAGGCCACAATCACCTTGGTATCCAGGCCACACAAAGACACAAGTAGGAATAAAAACTACAGGCCAATATCCCTAATGAATATTGTTGCAAAAATACTCAATAAAATACTGGCAAACCAAATCCAAGCATACATCACAGAAATCACCCACCATGACCAAGTAGGCTTCATCACTGGTTTGCAGGGGTTGTTTAACATTCTAAAATCTATCAAGGTGATCCACCTTATAAAAAAAAACTGAAAAAGAAAATACCCGAAAATCTCCTTAGATTCTGAAAAAGCCTTCAGCAAAAATCAACACCCTTTCCGAAAAGGCCTTGGAGCGATCAGGGGTAACAGGAACATACCTAAACATAATAAGAGCACTATTCAGTAAACCAACAGACAATATCAAATTGAATGGAGGGAAGTTTAAGGGGATTTCTCTAAAATCAAGAACAAGACAAGGCTGTCATCTCATTCCATATCTCCAATATTGTACTTGAAGTACTAGCTAAAGCAATAAGAAAACAAAGGTAGATCATGGAGACACAAAATGGAAATGAAGAAATCAAACCTTCTCTATTTGCAGATGATATGATTGTTTACAAAACTGAACCCCCACCAAAAAAAAAAAAAAACCAAAAAAAAAAAAAAAAAAAAAAAAAACCCAAAAACAAAAAAAAAAAAAAAAAAAAAAAAAAAAAAACACAAAAAAAAAAAAAAAAAAAAATCTTCTACCAGGGAACACCTGAGGCTTACAAACACCTCCAGCAAACTAGCAGGATACAAGATATTCTCAAAAAAGATGAGTAATCCTACTTTATTCAGACAACAAAGGGGCTGAGAAAGAAATCTGAGAAATATCATCATTTACAATAACCACAAGCAACATAGAATATCTTGGGGTAATGCTTACCAAATAAGCAAATGACCTAATAATAAGAACTTTGTGGCTTTAAAGAAAGAAATTCAAGAAGATAGCAGAAAATGGAAAGATCTCCCATGCTCTTTGATAGGTAGGATGAACATAGTAAAAATGTCAATCTTGTCGAAATCAATCCATAGATAATGTGCCATCCCCATTAAAATCCCAGCACAGTTCTTCACGAACCTTGAAAGGATAATAATAATGGACTTTATATGGGAAAACCAGAGAACCAGGATAGGCAAAAAAAAAAAAAAATCCTGTACAATAAAGGGAGTTCAGGAGGCCTCACCATTCCCAACTTTATGATCTACTACAGTGCAATATTCCTGAAAAGGGCCTTGTATTGGCAACAAAATAGAGCAGTAGACCAGTGGAATTGAATAGAAAACCTGATAATAACGCGCACACCTTCGAACACCTGATTTTTGACAAAACAGTTAAAACTATACAATGGGAGGAGTGATCAGGAGACATGACCATCCCTGAGTGTACGCTCTAATACACAGCTATAATCCTGAAAACTGCCTGGAATTGCCACAAAAAAAGAAAGAAAACAAAAAGTTAGACCAATGGAATGGAATTAAAAATTCTGATATAAACCCACACTCGTATGAGCACCTGATTTTCAACAAAACAGCTAAAAGTATACAATGGAATGAGGAAAGCATCTTCAAGAGATGGTTTTGGTACAATTGGATGATGGTGTTTATAAGACTGAACATAGACCGAAGTCTGTCACCATAAACAAAACTCAAGTCCAAAGGGATCAAAGACCCTCAACATCAATGCAGCGACTCTGAACCTCTTAGAAGAGAAAGTAGGAGGTACCCTTGAACAAATTAGTATAGGAGACCGGTTCCTGAACATAACTCCAGGAGCACAGACACTGAGAGCAACAATTAAAGAATGGGACCTCTTCAAACTTAGAAACTTCTGTAAGGAAAAGGACACAGTGGACAAGACCAAATGGCAGCCTACAGACTAGGAAAAGATTTTCACCCATACTATATCAGACAAAGGGCTGATCTGCAAAATATACAAAGAAAGCAATACACTAATCAACAAAACACCAAACAACCATATTAAATAATGTGGTACAGAACTGAAGAAATAATTCTCAATAGATGAAATCAAAAAACCTTAAAAAAAAAAACTTAAGAAAGTGTTCAACATCCTTAGCTACTGGGAAATGCAAATCAAAACAACTTTGTGATGCCATCTTATTCCTGTCACAATGGCTAATATTAGAAACACCAATGACAACTTATACCAGAGAAGACATGGAGAAATGGGAACACTCCTCTACTGCTGGTGGGAGTGCAAACTTGTACACCCATTTTGGAGATCAGTATAGCAGTTCCTCAGGAAAATGGGAATTAGTTTACCATCCCCTTCTTAGACATATTCCCAAATGATCCACATCCATGCAACAAAGACATCTGCTCAGCTATGTTGATAGCAGCATCTTTTGTAATAGCAAGAACCTGGAAGCAACCTAGATGCCTCTCAATTGAAGAATGGATAAAGAAGATGTGGCACATCTTCACAATGGAATACTACTCTGCAGAAAAAAAATAATGGAATCTTGAAATTCACAGGCAAATAGATGGCTCTTGAAGTAACCATTCTAAATGAGGTAACCCAATCACAAAAACATGAACACAGGATATACTCACTCATATATGGATTCTAGAGCTAGATCAATGGATCACCAGCCTATAATTCACACCACCGGTGGAACTAGGATACAAGGTGTATTCTAAGAAATTCATATAAAGTCCCTCACAGAAGGTTGAAAGGAGAAGTCCCCCAGAGCACATGCGAGGTTGGGGGGGTCACAGAATGTAGAGAGAATTAGGAGAAAGAGAGTAGGAGGAGGAAAGCAGGTGATCCTATGAAGATTGAGTCAGGGTAGGAATAGAAGACAGAAGATAGAGAGAATGAGAGTGAGAGAGAGAGAGGAGAGAGAGAAACAGCATAAAAGAGGGAGCCATTAGTGGTTTAAAGAGAAAACTGAATCTAAAGAAAGGTCTAGAGACCTACAAACCTGTTGCCAACTAACAATTTGAGCAACCATGGAAAGGCTACCATAAATTCCCTTAATGAGTCCTGAGATCAACAACTACCTTATTCACCATCAGGGAACCCTCCTCTAGTACTGTTGGAAACAGAAGCAAATACCCATACCTAAACACTGAGTCGAACTAGCATGTAGATGCAAAGGGAGAGGAAAAGACCAGGTTGTAGAAACATACAGACAGCTGACCTGAACAAGGAATAGATAACAGGCCTCTACACTGATAACTTGGCATCCAGAATGGGACTGACTCAGGTGTCTCTGAATATGAGTCTCAGCCAGAAGGACTGTGCAGTCTTGGGGACCTCAGAGAGTGGATCCAGGATGTATTGTAGTGCAAAAAAGGAACTTGCAGACACATGGAGAGACTCCCTTAACCTAGAAACAGGAGAGAAGTCCTAGCCCCTACTTCAATTGACTTGACAGATATCCATGAACCCACCAGGATGGCATTGCCATTCATGTGGAATTGGGGTGGGGGAATGGATGGGAGGGTGGTCAGGGTTCATGAGAGGGGGCAGCGTGAGGAATGGAGGGAGGGAGAGGGAACTGGGATAGATATGTGAAATAAAAAATAAGTTAGAAAATTAAAACAACAAAACAAAGAAACAAACAAAAAAATCACCCAGGCCAAGAACTAACAGGTTGCTGGTAATGCAGACCACCAGGGTAAACAGCACCAGCACTTCCTGGTACAGAAGTCCTAAGCCATGCTCATCCAGGAGCCATGCTGGGTTGTTGATGGGCTAGGTGCATATGGCCAGCTTTTGGGCAGTCAGAGAGGAGAGGAATTCTGAATCCCTAGCAGCAAATGACCGAAGTTGCCCCAGCCCATCCCTCCTCTCCTCAGGTGGCAGTGACTGTGATTGTAGGGACAGGGGTGGAGGTGACGGTGGGGAGGTGGAGGATAAGGGGGTGTTGGGGAGAATAACTTTGGTAAAGATTTTTATGTCAACTAAAAAAATACAACTAATAAAATAGATGGTAAATAGATGTGATGGGTATGTGCAAACTTGTTACAATCAGTCTGAAGCAAAGAAGTCAAAGTAAGATAACAGTGGTCCAGTAGACAGGTCAAAAGGCCTGTAGATTTATAGGTCAATGCAACTCATCAAAGCTGCACAGATAACATCAAAAGGAACTTCAGGTGTTATGAGTATGATTCCACTTCTCTGGGCAATAAAACGTAGAACAGGAAAAAAGGCTTGGCCAGATCCATAAGAGTCAAAAAGAGATAAAAATAAAATTATAATAATGAAAGATAACATAAAAGGAGAGCTGGTGTACCCCGCATAATCCGAATAAGGACCCAACAGTTAAGAGAGCAGAAGTTGCAGAAAGGCTCAGGGGAAAGCACCAATGTAAGAACGTACAGTCAGGAATTAAATAAATAAGATGTTCACTTAAGGCATGTACCTCTGAGTAAGAGTCACTGATCAGAAAAAAAGAAAAAGAAAAAGAGAAAAGGAGAGATTTTTCTATGCTAGGGATGTCTGAGAAAATCAGAGAAAGAGACTACAGGTAATGTAAAAAGATATAGAGGTTCAAAGGAAAGTCGTAAAAAAGTAAGAACAAGATGGAAACTGTTTGCTATGGGCTCTCAATCTACAAATATAAATTTAAGATTAGTAATATGAGTTAAAAAATTTGACCATACTAGGTTAATAGTTTAAAATTTCTGTTTATTTCTCTCAGGAAAAATATATGTACTTGGTAAAAAGGTCTATCTGTGTTTCCTGTTAGAAACCTGTTTTATTACAAGAATATAGCTAAAACAAAAATGGTTTAAATGTTTTTGCTATCTAATGCTAACAGTCCTCAGCTCAAAATTTACCTCTGAGTGCTGGTCATTAAATTCAGATTATCAGAAAATCAGATGTCTTTTTAATGTAGATGACATTAATACTGTTCTATGTCTAAAGCTGTTAAAAATTGAAACTAGTTAAAAAGTTACAATTATTAACACTGGAAATTAACATAAATTAACATGCACCAAGGTAACAATAGATTTAAAGGCATAAAGTGTGCTTAAATTAGACATCACAAAAAGAAATTACAGTAAGTTGAATTGTTGTATAAAACAGTTTTTAAATGTTTAAATTCAGGTTACATCATATTTGTGCGTTTTTTACATTGTTAATGTATTACTTAAATCAAAGGGCTGAAATTTAAGATCACAGCCATACACTGTATGTACTAACCAAAAGTGGAGATGCTCATTTTTTTATGACACCGAAGGCAATCCGTCCTTGTTTTTGCTAAATTTTGTAAGCGTAAGTTACTTAGATAAACTGAGTCACATAGCTGTTTTATGTTTCCTTAAAGGAGTTTGAAATTAAAATGAGTATTTTTAAAGCTAAATGTGACAATGCAAAGTTCTAGTTTTATAAAAGCTGGTAACCTATTATAAAAGGTTAAGAAACACAAGTTACCGGCAATCCTTATAGATTAACTGTTGGTTATAGTCAAACTAAGTATTAATGATTAATAACAGGAATAAACCTCACTATGTCTCCTATACATGTTGTAAAAGTGTAAGCTTAAAGCAAGTAACTTACATCCAAGTCATCTATTAAGATCTACCTAGAAAGACTTCTAATACTACAGAGATCTTTAGAATAAGGCATTTAAATGTTAACTAAAAAGCTGTAATAACATCAAACAAAGATTACAGAACCTAACAATGACCCAAGGTCTCTAAAGAACATTTTGGGGCAGCCTGAATTGTCATGACATGGACTTGGTAGCAAGATGCTCAAACACAATGCCTGGTGCTAGATAGGACCCAGCTCAGACTGTGTTGTAGGGTACTGGAAAATTGTCTGTGCCACCTTTGCCTAGACAAAATAACGTCAGAGTTTTCCAAGTCCTAGTTACACAGAGAAAAACAACGAACAAGTAACAAAAAATAAGCAAACCAAAAAATCTCTCACATTATGTACTTGGTGAAAAACTCCCCTCAATGCCATAGACAATTGGTTATGGTAGGAATATAAGGAATAGTCCCTGCCGTTTTATTTAATACATTCAAAAGTTACATAAAATTTATCCTTCTCAGATCTCTGATACGACTGATGGCTTGGCTAAACAAAACTTTGTGAGATTGACAATATTAGGTGGCCTTAATATGGCTCCTAAATAAGGATCTAAAAATATAAAGACATAAAACTACTTTTAGAGCAATTATTTGTTAATTATGCATACAGTGTTCTGCCTGCATATATCTGCAGGTCCAAAGAGGGTATCAGATCTCATAATAGATGTTTTTGAGCCACAATGTAATTGTTGGGAATTGAACTCAGGACTTCTAGAAGAGCAGCCAGTACTCTTAATCTCTGAGCCATATCTCTAGCTCAAGACATATAAGTCTTAAAGATATAACAATAATTTACAATGTAAAAATTCAGAGCTTAACTTTTAATTAAGTTCTGAAAAGCTATCCAGGAGTGACTCCCAGCTGTTTAGTCACAAGCTCAAGGTTTTATATTTATTTTGGTTGTCATCTATGTGTAAATGTGAAGGACATTTCATCAGGACTAAGGTACTTCTGACCAATCTATACATGGATCTCTCATGACAGAAGAAAAATGTACAAGCTTCTAACCCAAATCTGTCATTTTTGCTAGGACTCAAAGGCATAAGTACATTCCTGCTCTTTTACAGCTACCCAATTAATGCGATTAAATAAGGATCAGGATAAACAAATAGGCCGAATAGATGTTTATTCAGGGAGAAATAACTTACAACCTAGACAGATGAACACCAGGAAATTCAACCCGATCCTCTCCTGTCTGAGTCACGCTAGCAAGAGAGCTTTTCCTGTCTCTCCCTCTGACCTCCTTCCACAGGTCACTCCGCCCATGGCTCCATCCCCTAATTGGTGTGGTCAGTGCCACAGAAGGACTATCTCACTACACCCAGTATCTACTTTTTCTACAATACAGATTTAAGTACATATTGGTGATGATAATATATCTAAAACATTTATGTTATTTTATACAACACAGTTTATATAGGTTTCAGAGGATCAAATGTTGTAAAGCTAGGATCCACTTCTTACTGGTCAAAAGGACTGCCTACAAGCACAACTTGAACCAATACAGCCAATGTGAATCTTCAACAGGGTGTATAAACTAATGCCTCTGATAATTTTCCATTTCCTAAATCCCCCCTCCTTTTTTTTTTTTTCTTTTTTTTTTTAGTTTTTCTAGCATTTTACCCTTCTTGGGCCCAAGAAAACACACTACAAAAGTAAGCAGGAAGTAGTACATGAAAGAATACTTTTCACCTTTTTCCTTGTTGAGATGCTATATCAAAAGAAAACTCCTATACATAGCGGGCTAGGTGACTAACCTGTACACAAACAAAAAACACCAGAATTCTTTTACCTATTGGAGGCCCAAAAATTGAGCCTCTAATGTCAATAGGAAAGAGGGAATGTGATGGAAAAAAATAATAACTAAAAGGTATAAAATTAGGACTTATGGCAATAAGGAAAAAATAAAGAGAACAAGAATTTCTGCCAGTAGATAAATTCCTGACTACAGTGTACAGAGCCCATATCCTGTTCTCAGGAGAAGTAAAAACAAAGAAAAACATCCAACCTTTCGGGTGTGCTTATCAATGTTACATAAACAAGTGACAGATACTATTAACTTAGATCCATGATGACCTAGTAAATAAACATTGTACTCTATGAATTGCCTGTATCTTGGAAACCTTGTGAAATGAGACTAGTGGTCTCAATTTTCCCTTTCTGTTTACACTGCTAAAAAACCTTCAAAATTTTAAGCCACTACAATACTTTTCTGAGAGAATGAGGTCCCAGGTGGCTTGATTTTTAAGAATAAAAACCTTTTGCTTTTGCAGGCAGGAGTCACTTCCTTGGAGGTTGAGGAAACCCATAGTCATAATAGTAACAAGCTGCCTAAGGAGGCTTTTTAGGCTATAGAACTCCAGGTGACAGCTATTTGAAAATCAAAACACTGATGTGTCAGGGATATGCCTATATTACTTCCTTCTTACGTTTGCAGTGTTTTTGAGATGCAAATATGCTAAAATGCTAGACAATACCATCAGAAAGAATGGGAATTCAGAAAATCGAACATTTATCAAAGGCATTAGTTTGTAGAACCTGTTGAAGATTCACATCAGCTGGACTGGTTCACCATAAGTCCAGGAAGAACAATATTCAGGAGTAGGCTGTAGTTAGCAACTGATGCTCATCTGCCAGAAGCACAAATAGGCTGCCAAATATTCAAAGAGGGAACAGAAGTTAAAACGTATATATTTAATTGGAACGCTTAGTTCCTTACCTTTAGTGATCAAGAGGGACAGGAAGACCAGGGAGAAAATTCCATCCTCAGGTTAGCTGTACTTATCTGCTGATGGGAGATGTCATTCTGAATATGTTTCTCATACTGGTTAATGAATAAAGCACTGTTGGCCAATATAAAAGGAAGATAGGAGGGACTAGGAGACAAGGAGGAAAGAGGAAGCAGTAAGGAGGAGTCAAGATGGAGAGACCTGGGATACCAGAAGCCTGCCCTACTCCCCGGTAAGGAGACCATGTGGAAACACATAGAAATGGGTTAGTAATTAAGACAGAGCTAGCCGATAAGAAACAAGTAACTGACTAACAGAATTTTATCTAATTCAGGGTCTTGGTGTGATAATTGGGGCTGACATGCAGGTGGGACAAGACCAGCGGTGGAAGGAAAAACCTTACTCCTTATAATCTGCAGTCCTTTTGACCTGTAAGAAGTTGATCCAAGCTTTATGACATTTGATCCTCTGAAGCCAATATAAACTGTGTTATATAAAAGGACATAAAAGTTTTAGATATATTACCATTACCAATCTATGCTGAAACCCATATTGTAGAAAAATTAGATGTTGAGCATTTGTAATACAGCAGGAATATACATATGCCTTTGAGACATATATTCAGGCAGAACACTGTATGCATAATTAATAAATAAATGTTCAAAAACAACTTTTATATCTTTCTATTTTTAGATCCTTATTTAGGAGCCACATTAAGGCTGCCTAACACTGCCAAGCTCACAAAGTTATGGTTAGCCCAGTTATCAATACGGTCAGACCTGAGAAGGATATATTTAATTAAATGACAGGGACCAGTCGATATACTCCTAGCCATAACAAATTATCTATAGCACTGAGGGCAGAAGTTCTTCACCAAGGACATAATGTGAGAGGGTTTTTTTTTTCTTTGTTTGTCTTTTCTCTGTGGAAGAGGGACATGGAAATCTCTGATCTTATTTTGTCTAGGCAAAGGTGCAAACAATTTTTCAGTACCCTGCAGCCTCTACAAAGTCTAAGCTGGGTCCTACCTGGCAGTAGACATTGTATTTGCACATCTTGCACCCTGGTCAGTGTCATAACAATCTATGCTGCCCTAATCTTCTTTAGAGGCCTAGGGTCATTGAAAGGATCTGTGATTCTTTGTCTGATATTGTTACAGCTTTTTAGTTAACATTTGGATGCCTTATTCTATACAGATCCCTGTAGTATTAGAAGTCTGTCTAGGTATATCTAAATAGACAACTTTGTATCAGTTACTTGTTTAAGCTTAAACTTTTAGAACATGTATGGGAGACAGAGTGAGGTTTATCCCAGTTATTAATCATTACTACTTAGTTTGATTATAGCGAACAGTTAATTTATAAGGATGGCTAGTAACTTGTGTTTCTTAACATTTTATAATAAGTTATAAACAGCTTTTATAAAACAAGAACTCTGTATTGTCAGGTTTAGCTTTAAAATACTGATTTTAATTTCATACTCCTTTTAGGGAAACATGAAACATCTTTGTGACTCAATTTATCTAAATAGCTTATACTTACCAAATGTAGCAAAAAACAAGGACGCATTGTGTTTTGTATCATAAAAAATGAGCACCTCAACTTTTTGATAGTACATAATGCTTATGGCTGTGATGTTAAATTTTAGCCCTTTGATTTAAGTACAAACATTAACAATATAATAAAAGCACAAATATCTTGTAACCTTATAAATTTAAACATTTAAATCTGTTTTTAAAAATGATTACATATCCTGTAATGTATTTTTGTGGTATCAAAAATAAACTGCCCTTTATATATTTAAACCCCTTTTGAACTGGGTGATTGTTGAATTTATGTTAATTTCTAGTGTTAATAATTGTAAACTTTTAACTAGTTTCAGTTTTTAACAGCTTTGGCCAAAAAAAAAAACAAAAAAATCAGTATATCATCTACATTAAAAGACATCTGATTTTCTGATCATCTGAATGTAATGGCCAGTTTTCAGAAATATATTTTGAGCTTAGGGCTGTTAGCATTAGACCACAAAAACATTTAAACTATTTTTGTTTTAGATATATTCTTGTAATAAAACAGGTTTATAACAGGAATCACAGATAGACGTTTTTTCAGTTCATTAACATTTAGTAAGATTTAAAGAAAATATTCTATGATCTATCCTATCTTTGTGAGTCTAAAGTCCTATATGTAACTTTAATCCCAACTAAGAAATACTATAACCTTAACTATCAGTCTTCAACTCCATCAAAGAACACCCAAGGATAATATATAAACTCTAGAATTGAAAGGGACAACTCACCTGGTCAGATCTGACATTCTTCTGTAATGTTCCATCTTCAAACTATAGGCCATGGTGTGTAGAGCAAGTGTAAGGAGTACGTTTTTTCTGCCCACCACCTGGTCTTGTCCCGCCACCCCGCCAGCCCCATTTAACACATTGAGACTCTGTATTAGATATAATTCTGTAGGCCAGGTACTTGTTTCTTATCGGCTAGCTCTGCCTTCAGTATTAACTCATTTCTGTTGATCTGTGTATTTCTCTTACAGGGGAGCCGGCCGGCATACTGCTTTCTCCACACTCTCCATCTTGACTCTCCTCACTACTTTCTCTTTCCTCCTTGTCTCCTAGTCCCACCTATCTTGCTTTCCTATTGGCCAACAGTGTTTATTCATTAACCAGTATGAGAAACATATACAGAATGACATCTCCCATCATCTCCTCTTTTCTGTCTAAAATAACATGAAGGGTTTTAACCTAAACATAGCAAAATATATAACACAACAGTTATCAAGTAAGAATCACAGTTAACAATAGTTAGTGCATTAACATTTAGCAAGACTAAAAGAAACTATTCTATCATCTATCCTATATTTGTGAATCCAATATGTAACTTATCTTTAAACCTAACTAAGGAAAACTATAACCATAACTATTTGTCTTCAACTCCATCAAAGACCACAAAAGGTTAATATATAAACTCTAGAAATGACAGAGGCAACTCACTGCCTGGTCACCTGAAATTCTTTTGTAATCTTTCATCTTTAGCCCATAGGCCATAGTGTGTCTAGCAGACTCTTTAGCAAAGCAGGAAACTTTAAACTGTCTTCTTGTATTGGCAGTTTGTCAGTCACTTTTCTCTGTGTCCTGCAGACTGTCTGACAGACTCTTCCATGAAGCAGGAACTCTGTAGTAATGTCCATCTTGAATCAGCAGTCACTTTTCTGTGGGTCCTGCATGTCCAGTTTATACAGTATAAAGTCAAACAGTCCAACAAGAGCAGTATCTTGTCCAAATGGCTAGTTGCTATATTGAAAGCAAACTCCATAACAAGTTTCTTCTATGTCCATCTTCCATCTTTCTTTTTGACTCAGGTGGTGCTGCCAGGAGCATTTATGTCTCACTGTCACGAAAACCCTAAACCATTTAAATGCCATATTCTGTAGGTCTTTGAAAGGTTTGAAGAATACCTATTTACCTTAAATACATGTCTGTATATCTAGAAATCCTAACTAACTTAACTACAAGTTTTGACTATTATAGGTAACTAACTATGATCTGCACAAAATTATACAATATATTTATTACTGAGCTATATAAACACAATACCTAAACAAGAGAAATATAGATATTACAAAATTGACCTTAAATTGTATGAATAAATGAAAATCCATTCCAAAATGAAGTATTCATATCTATACCATAATCCCCTTCTTACCTTTAAAAAGAGATTGGTTGTTGTCATTAACCATTTATAACCAACCCCATATAAATTAAAACAAAGTTTTGTAAACAATAAGCAAAATTTTGTTAAATGCATGAGTGAAAGTAGACTTGTGCAGATTGCTGGGACCTCACAGCTAATAGGTGTTGCCACTTACTGGACCCTCTGGGCTGCATGAAACACATCAGCTGGACAGGCGTCATGTGTGTGCCAGCAGAAAATGCAAAGCTGGGGATTGGCAAAGATGAGAACCAGTGAGTACTTTCTCAGGGCTGCTGTGGAGGTAAAGTTGTCAGGCAGAGGCAAATGTCCCACAATCTGTGGTGTGTCTACCTAGTCAGGTAAGTGACCCTGCCCATTCTGGGATGGTGGGGGAAGGGAGCCACATCTGCGGCCTTGGTGATATCCAGGTCTAGAAAAAATACAGATCCTGCTTATGACAAAAGATATTGATGCACAATAAAAATAAGGAGAAAAATATAGGATGAATAGATGTTTATTCAGGGGGAAATAACTTACAACACAGACAGATGAACACCAGCAGTTTACTGGTTCCAGGATAGGGTCCCCGTCCTACAGGCAAAAGAGCTCTCCGAGTATCCTCCTCAGAATTAGTTCCCCCATGTCAACTCCGGATCTGTCTCCACCACCAGTGGGCGTGGTCTATGCCACAGCCAAGGACAAAGTGAATATCTCACTACAAATACTGAATTCTCCATTTAATTCATACCTCAAACTTTAGTCAACCAATAGTGGGGCAATGGCAGAGGTGTTCTATTAATATGTATAAAGAGCAAATAGGAATTGCTTCCCCTAATACTAAAGAAACTCCATAACTGCTTGTATTATCTGCCTTAAGGAACCCCATACTTGCATATATGCCCTGCCTGAAGGGTGTATATAAGCCTGTATGGGCCCAAATATATTGTTTTTAGATAGGAGACATTCAGCATCAAGGCCCAGACACTGTATATTAGGAAAGATAATATTTTAGGGACAATAGGAGGTATTTGAGCTCTCTATACTCATGACGAGTTGGAATGGATTCCCATATAGATTTCAGACAAGACAGGCAGGCAGAATGTGTTACAGAATTGTCAAAGCCACTCAGAGAAGCTTTATATGCAATTAGAGGATGAGATTCATCTTTAACTACTTGGTGGCAGTACACATGTTTAATATCAGAACTGAGAAGGCTGTCAGTAAACAAAAATGAAATACAATAATAAAACAAAACACATAATGAAGAATTAGATACACCTTAATATGAGTCACATCATCTGGTGGTATCCTGCTTGTATAAAGGGTATTGAAGGAGGAGGCTCTCCTTCTGTTGCTGCTTACCCTAGTTATGGCTACCAAGTATATTAGTTTACTAGATTTAGAGTCTTCTTCTTTGGATTTTTGGTGTACAATGATGACCAGCTGAGACATGCACCCTGGTGAACAAAATAACTTCTATAGCCTTCAGATTCTCACTGTTGGACAGCCAATTTTGGACTACCTAGATCACAGCCTATGAGACATTGTAATGAATTCACTCTACATATATGGAAAGAGTCATCCTGTCATGCCTGTTCATGCAGAGAACCTCGCATAATGCAGTTAGTTTTTGCTTTCTTTTGATTTTAACCTGCTCACTGAATGTGTGTTGTCTAAAAATATTGCTCACAAATACAAACTTCCTAGTTCCTTTTCTCTCCAACTATTCAAATTTCTATGAAGACTACTTTTTCATTACTACGCATTTTTCCAAGCATTTGCTATGAGTTTCAGGGATAAAACTCCAACATTCATAGAGCCATCATCCACCTTGCTAGCAGGATTAAGAGCAACTATCTGGTTTGTCATCTAGTTCCTGCATCTCTTTCTTGATTTTAAGTGCCTGTGACAACTAAGTAAAGAGCAAATTCAGTTCACCTAAACTCAGTGTGAAGCTACACAACAATTATCTCTCTTTGTATCCCTAAATCTCTCTGTAGTAATTTGGCTGTACCATGTCAAAGGAGAAACTCCTTATTTACAAACAGCCCCTAGGCCAATCCTCATATCATAGAACAGGTGTTTCACAAGCTGCTTAAGGGGGTATTACTGGCATGGTCTGCCAGATGGTTCAGTTTCCTTCTAGAGAAAAACAAAGTTTGGCAAGATGGGCAAGATGAGCAAAATGACAACAGTTTAAAAAAGTAAACACTGTTGTGTTCAGGGGTTGACTGAGCAAGCAAGCCTTCTGTATAGGTCCTGACTCATAAAGAAAGAACATAGCTCCTTCTCAAACCCATTAATGAGCTTAGCAGATTGAGTATCAGCCTCAGGAACTAGACTTAGACTCTCAGGTATTGAGACTGAAATAGAACCTCTCCTTTTACATAATGAAGATGCTTAGGAAAGAATGCAATTGCCTACATCCAGGGCCTTTGTGGAGGGGTTGCTGAATATCCTGTGAAAACAACTCTTCCCACCACATGGAGCTGGGGTTTTCCGTCAGTAAAGCTTAGTCAGTAAAGTACACCAGAAGCAATGAGTTCTTCTCATGCTGCAATGCTTGAGTAGCCTTCTCATGAGCTGGTCAAATTGAAAGAAAACTGCTACGGAATTCTTAAAAGTCTCAAATGTCTTCCATCTCCCCCAGAAAGTAGGGAACAGGAAGCTATTAATCATAAGAAGCTTAATTAGAGTAAGACTTATGTTAAGCAAGACCTCCCTTCCCGAGTTTTTATCTTTTCTGTGTCCTGCCTTTCCTTTTTTCCTCATCTTCTGGCACCTTTACCCCAAAACCTGTCAGGGAAGTGTAAAAATCTGTTTTATGTTACTCATGTACTATTATATAATTATGGTCCTATATTTCTATTGAAGACTTTAATTGCCTTCCTGCCCTTACTTGATGTTTCCTATTACTATTTAAATTATTCAAAGTGTCAAATAAGTTGGTAATAGCTAACTGTCACAATAAATAGGTGACACAGCATTTAACTAGCAAGGAGCAATGGCACAGACTCCAGTTCTGAAGGATGTCATCATCATCAATTTAAACAATTAATCATAAATGTGAAGATATTGCCCATTAACTCTCCAAGAGGGAGCTTTACAGAACTCTTCATGGAATAGGGGATTATTGGATTATATAATTATACTATTATTTACATTGTCTTGAGTATTATGACCAAGGATCAACTTAAATAATTCAATTATGTAATTGAATGATCTGTCACACTTCACACCAGAAAGTGGCACCTAATTCCAGGTGTCATGGATGATATAATCATGTTTTATATAACTGAATGATCAAATAATGAGTTCACGTACCATCATCCACTTCCCTAAGGTGGCTCCAAACCACACTCGTGAACAATGCTGTCATCATTGATTTAAATAATTTCATTACATAATTAATATTTAGATGGTATAAAATACCTGACTCCACATTGTGGCACAATAATCCACTGACATGGATTACCTAATGTCCTATTTTCATAAATAAATAATAACATAATAAGAGGATGAAATGGTCTGACTTACTCGACACAAGTTGTGTCTCACATGACTCCCACAAGATTGTGTGAAACTCCCTGGTTCATCCCTTAATTAATCACAGAGTTGAGTAGGAAAATGTGTAAATGATGAAATGTCATTGTGTATGCAGGGCCTTAAAAATATCACATATTTAATATTGGATAACTGCCTCAAATAATCCAATAATCCCTAAGTCTACTCTAACGAATGGATTGTCACACTCCTGAAGGAAGTTAACTGTGGCAAACTCACCTTTTGATGAATAATTGTGAGTCTTATTATCTTTTAGTCCATAGTTTTACTTATTAGGAGATAGAGCATTCATAAACAGAAGTCTTTGAACAGTTTCTCCACAGAATATATTCACTGATCATAGGTAATCTTGATTGGGTAACCAGTAATAGCTGTAGGCAAACTTCCAGACATTTGGCTATGTCTTGGTTAATGGAATCAAATGCTGTTATTAAAAGATTTAGGAGATAGTTTTCTTGGGAGATTGTAATGACCCATTACAACACCTCAATGTAGGTGCTCTCTGGCTCATGGCCCAGGATACAGAATGCAAGCATGGTTGCCAGGCAACATTTATGGTAAAACATTCTGTCATATTCTCCTGCACCTCCCACATGCTAAAATTAGAATACCCAAAAATGGACAACACTTACAACCTCACTGATTTTCTCACAAAAACAAAGCAGGGCTCTTTTTTTTTTGAGTCATACCTAGTTACCAGTCTCTCAAGCTATTACATTCCCATAGTGATATAAACATGAAAACTAAAGCATCATTATGCCATTCAAGTACATTGATGAGCATTAAAACATATTTTCTATGGTTCAATTTCTCATTTCCAGTATGCAAACAATACCGATAATCACCTCTACCATACTAGTTTTCAATTTACTGAAAACGAAATAAACATCTATTCATTCACTTAACTTTAGATCATCTTGATCACATGGTTTCTCAGAGTTGTTTTGATATGCATTTGGCTGATGACTAAGGATTTTGAGCACAGTAATATGTTTCTTTAAGTCATTTTTGATTCCACAATTTATACTTCTCTGTGGAGTCCTGTATCCCAATTTCTAATATAGTTATTTAGAGTTATTTTGAATTGGTGGTGTGTCATGTTATCAGCAAAACAGAGTTCATCTGACGAGAATTCCTGATCATGAGATTATTCAGTTATTCCATTTTTAAACTCGGTGGTGACTTTGTCCTTCATGTGTAACTTCTGTTGCAACTTATCAGAAACTGATGATGCAAAACAATACAGATTTTTTTTAAATCGTGTAATCATTCGATTGTTAAAAATCTTATATTATGTAATCAGTAACCACTGGATAATGTAGTGTCCTTCATTCTCTGGGCACTGCTTCTAGTACCAATCTCCCGCTGTGTCAGTCGAACAGTAGCCAAATGATGGAATAAACAATAATTACTTACGCAATCAAATAAGTTAATAATTGGATAGTTCTCCATACTTAACTTTCATAAGATGGAACCAAACTACAGTGATTGTCAAGTAAGTAGTACTTTTTACCTAATGCCACGGATTAACTCCCATGGAGGAATGGCCCCACTCCAGTCAAGAAGAACACTATCTTCATCGATTTAAATAATGAATATATAATGGAAATGATTGAATAATGTCATGGTGGTGCATACTTAAATCCCACATGGAGTAGTCAGACTGATCTCTTCCTGGAATAATGAGGAATTTAAAAAAAATAAATTGATATTTAATTAGGGGGCATTTTATATTAACACTGATGAGATGGCACCGAAATCCTAAAACTATCAGTGATGTAATGATCTATTTACATAGTTAAATGAGGAAGAAATGAGATGATGTTACATCATCAACTCCCAAAATCTAACACCAAAAGGGACTTATGGTCCATAACATTACCTGTATTTTAAATATGTTAATTAAATGAAATTATTATTTAATTTCCTATGTAACAGTTAAGGAAGTAAGTGTAGTATTAGATGATGTGATGGTCTGGCACGATGGACTCCCCTAAGGAGGCTCAAACTCCAGTGATCACTGAATACATAATGACAGATTTTCATAAATACATGAATAAACATTAAACAAGTGGATGGTGTTTTATGCGTGAAGCCTAAATGATTGATCAATAATGAAGAGTCATTGTATTCGTAATCATAGATTTGAACAAAAAAATGAATGCATAAAGAGATAATTTCTCATAATTCACCCCTAGAGAGATAACAAAATGATATCAACATTGATTTAAATAAACAAAGAAATAAAGTAAGAAAGAAATCATGAGATACAATTTAACACCAACAAGGTGGATCCAGACTCCAATCTTCTTGGAGTAGAAAAAGACAGATTTGAATAATGAAATAATCAGATAGTTAGATTGTCTGTCACACTTGAGTCACACAAGGTGGCACCAAACATCAGGGATCACAGATTATATAATGAAAGAATTTAATAATTATATATTTAAATATGAAAGACGTTGACTTTTTTTGTATCATCAATTCCTGAGCAGACTTGCCAGATATGAAAATGTATGCTGTCATCACGCATTTTTGAAATGCCATCAGTTAATCGTCAGATAATCATACTGTCTTGCCTGATGAATTCTGTTGGCCTGACACTCATCACAAGCACCTGAATCTCTGTTGTGGTGCGGCAGGAGGTGAGATAATTGGCCCAATCCTGGCATAGCAGTAGTAGCAACAATGTTGATATCAGCTGAAAAGATGGCTGCAGCAGGGGCATCACCAGCATACATGAGAAGAGATGTTCTTCCGTGTTCTGAGTCGTCATCCTTTTGCCAGATCTCGGTGATGGTGCCGACCTCCTAGTGCCACTCCTTTTTCTCATGGTAGATCACAACCGATGTGAAGATGTGGAGGAACAGCAGGTAGTCAACACCCAGACCACCATGCCGGCCTTGGTGAAGTCCTTGTACTTCTTGGTTGGCACCGTGCAACCTTCTGGACTCAATCATCCAGCATCCCTCGTACTCTGGGAGATGCATAGATCATTCAGAAAATGCTCTGCCCATGTCTACAACTTTCCTAAACTTGTCCCTGACAGATATTTGTACCCTAACCGGAATCGGTGATGGCACTGTCTGTCATTTACATAATTGAACGAATTAGATAAGTCAGTAATAGCTAACTGTCACAATAAATAGGGGATGTAGCATTTTACTGGCCGGGAGGCATAGCCAGATTCCAGTCATGAAGGATGTCATCATCATCAATCGAATCAATGAATCATAAAATGTGATGATATTGCACATTAACTCCACAAGAGGGAGCTTTACAGGTCTCTTCATGGAATGGAGGATTGTTGTTTACATAACTATACAAATATTTACATTATCTTGGCATTAACACAGATTGTTAATTTAAATACATTAATTATGTAATTTGATGATCTGTGGCACCAGATTCCAGGTGTCATGGACGATATAATCATTGTTTTATATAATTAAATAATCAAATAATGAGTTTATGTAACATCATCCACTTCCCTAAGGTGGCTCCAAACCAGGCTCATGAACGATGCTGTCGTGATTAATTTAAATATTTTAACTACATAATTGATATTAAGATGGTCTATAATAATTACCTCCTACATCGCGTCACCACAATCCACTGATCATGGATTATCTAATGTCCTATTTTAATAATCAAATAACAACATAATCAGAGGATGAAATGGTCTGCCACATTCGACACCATTGACTCTCAGTTGACTCCCACATGATTGTGGGAAACTCCCAGTTTCATCCCTTATTTAATTGCAGAGCAGAGTAGTAACATGTTTTAATGCTGAACTGTCATTGTGTATGCAGGGTTTTTAGAAGATATCACATATTTAATGTTGGACGGCTGCCTCAAAAGAGATGGACTGAAATCCAATAATCACTAACTCAACTCTAACAAATGGATTATCACCTTCCTGATGGAAGTAATGAAGGGCAAACACACATTTGATGAGTAATCGTGAGTCTTACTATCTTTTGTTCCATACTTTGACTTCTTAGGAGAGAGAGTTTTCATAAACAGAAGACTTTGAACTGTTTCTTCACAGACTATGTTCTCTGATGATTAGGTAATCTTGAATTTGGTAACCAGTAAAAGCTGTAGGCACACTTCCAGAGGTGTGGCTATGACTTGTTTAGGCGAATCAAGTGTTGTCATTAAAAGTTTTAGGAGATAGTTACCTTGGGAGACTGTTATGTCCCATGATAACACTTTCTCGAAGCTGCTCTCTGGTCCTTGGCCCATGATACCAGGATACAGAATGCAAACAGGGTTGCCCGGCAACATTTATGAACCTACATTCTGTCACATTCTAGTGCCCCTCCCACATGCTTAAAGGAGTATACCCACCGATGAGCTAACCTTATAGCCTCACTGAGTTTCTCACAAAAACCAAGCAGGGCTCTTTCTTTTGAGTTCTACATATTTACCAGTCTCTCAAGCTACAACTTGCCTATAGTGACATAAGCATGAAAACGAAAGCATCCTTGTGCCATTCAAGTACAATGATGAGTATTTTAAACCTGTTTTCTATGCTTCAATTTTCTAATTTCTACAATGGAAACAATACAATTAATCGCCTCTACCATAATCCTTTTCTCTTTATTGAAAATAAAATAAACTCCTCTGCATCCTCTTACCTTTAGAGGAGCTTAATCCCCTGGTTTCTCAGAGTTGTTTAGATTTGCATTAGGCTGATGATTAAGGATTTTGAGCAGTGTCTTATGTTTCTTTCAGTCATTTTGGATTCCTCAATTGACTGTTCTCTATTAAGTCCTGAAACCCACTTTCTAATATGGTTATTTAGAGATATTTATTGTTGGTGGTGTGTCATGTTATCAGCCCGACAGAGTTCATTAGATGAGATTCCATGATCAGGAGATTATTCAGTTATTCCATTTTTAAAATCGGTGGTCACTGTGTCCTTCATGGGTCAGTTCTGTTGCAACCTCTCAGAAACTGATGATGCGAAACAGTACAGTTTTTTTTTTAAAATCGTGTAATCATTCGATTGTTAAAAATCTACTATTGTGTAATCAGTAATCACTGTATAAGGCAGTGTCTCCCATTCTCTGGCCACTGCTTCTGGTACTGATCTCATGCTGTGTCAATCCCACAGCAGCCAAATGACGGATGACACCATCATTATTTACGCAATCAAATAAGTTAATAATTGGATAGTCCTCCATATATAACTTTCAGAAGATGGCACCGAACTGCAGTGATTGTCATGGAAGTAGTACTTAGATAATTAAATATTGCCACGTGATTAACTCCCGTGGAGGTTTGGCCAACTCCAGTCAAGAAGAACAACATCTTCATTGATTTTAATAATTAATATATAATGAAAAATGATTGAAAAATGACATGGTGGTGCATACTTAAATCCCACATGGAGTAGTCAGACTGATCTCTTCCTGGAATAATGATGTTTTTAAAAAATTAAATTGATAATTAATTAGTGGGCCTTTTATATTAACACTGTTGAGATGGCACCAAAGTCCTAAACCTATCGCTGATGTAAAGCTCTATTTACATAGCTAAATGATGAAGTAATGAGATGATATTACATCATCAACTACCAAAATCTGACTCCAAACGGGACTTCTGGTCCATAACGTTAACTGTATTTGAAATATGTAAATTAAATGATGAATTATTACTTAATTTCCTAGTTTAAAAGTTAAAGAAGTAAGTGTAGTATCAGATGACATGATGGTCTGCTACAACGGTCTCCCCAAAATAGGCTCAAAACTCCAGTGATCACTGAATACATAATGACAGATTTTCACAATTAAATGAATAAACATTAAGCAAGTGGATGGTGTTTTATGCGTGAAGACTAAATGATTGCTCAATACTGAAGAGACATTGAGTTCTTAATCATAGATTTGAACAAAAAATGAATGAATAAAGAGATAGTTTCTCATAATTCACCCATAGAGAGATAACAAAATGATATCAACATTGATTTAAATAAAGAAAGTAAGAAAGAAAGAATGAAATAAAGAAAAAGAAAGACAGATAGAATTCACAAGATACAATTTAACACCAAGAAGGTGGATACAGACTCCACTCTCCCTGGAGTAGAAAAAGACAGATTTGAATAATGAAATAATAAGATGGTTAGATGTTCTGTCACACTTGAGTCACACAAGGTGGCCCCAAACTTCAGGGATCACAGATTATATAATGAAAGAATTCAACAATTACATCTTTAAATATGTAAGCCGTCGACATTATTTTGTATCATCAATTTGTGGGCTTACTTGCCAGGTATGAAACTGTATGCTGTCATCACGCATTTTTAACATGTCATCGGTTAATCGTCAGATAATCATAATGTCTTGTCTGACGAATTCTGTAGGCCTGACCTCATCACAAGCGCCTGAATGTCTGTTGTGGTGCGGCAGGATGTGAGATAGTGGGCCCAATCCTGGCGTAGCAGTAGTAGCCACAATGTTGATAACAGCTGAAAAGACGGCTGCAGCAGGGGCATCAATAGCATAGCTGAGAGACAGATGTTCTTCTGTGTTCTGAGTCGTCATCCTTTTGCCAGGTCTCGGTGATGGTGCTGACCTCCTAGTGCCACTCCTTCTTCTCATGGTAGATCACAACCAATGTGGAGATGTGGAGGAAGAACAGGTAGTCAACAGCCAGACCACCGTGCCAGCCTTGGTGAAGTCCTTGTACTTCTCAGAGGGCACGGTGCAACCTTCAGGACTCAATCACCCAGCATCTCTCGTACTCTGGAAGATGCATAGATCATTCAGAAAATGCTCTGCCCATGTCTACAACTTTCCTATCCTTGTCCCTGACAGATTTTTGCACCCTAACCATAATCGGTGATGGCAATGTCTTTCGTTTACCTAATTTAAAGAATTAAATAAGTCACTAATAGCTAACTGTCACAATAAATAGGGGATGTAGCATTCTATTGGCAGGGAAGCATGGCCAGACTCCAGTCATGAAGGATGTCATCATCATCAATTGAGTCAATGAATCATACAATGTGAAAATATTGCACATTATCTCCACAAGAGGGAGCTTTACAGGTAGGTCTCCTAATGGAATGGAGGATTGTTGTTTACATAACTATACAAACATTTCCATTATCTTGGGTATTCACACAGATTGTCAATTTAAATTCATTAATTATGTAATTAGATGATCTGTGGCACCAGATTCCAGGTGTCATGGACGATATAATCATTGTTTTATATAATTAAATAATCAAATAATGAGTTCATGTAACATCATCCACTTCCCTAAGATGGCTCCCAACCAGACTCATGAACGATGCTGTCGTGATAAATTGATGTATTTTAACTACATAAATGATATTAAGATGGTCTATAATAATCGCCTCCCACATCGCGTCACCACAATCCACTGATCACGGATTCTGTAAAGTCCTATTTTAGTAATCAAATAACAACATAATCAGAGGATGAAATGGTCTGCCATACTCCACACAATTGACTCTCTGTTGTCTCCCACATGAATGTGGGAAACTCCCAGGTTCATCAGTTATTTAATCGCAGAGCAGAGTAGAAACATGTTTAAATGCTACACTGTCATTGTGTATGCAGCGTTTTTAGAAGATATCACATATTTAATGTTGGGTGGCTCCCTCAAAAGAGATGGACTGAAATCCATTAATCACAAAGTCTACTCTAAAAATGGATTATCACCTTCCTGAAGGAAATGATCAATGCCAAACTCACCTTTTGATGAATAATTGTGAGTCTTATTTGTCTTTTGTTCCATAGTGTGACTTCTTAGGAGACAGAGTATTCATAAACAGAAGACTTTGAACTGTTTCTCCACAGACTACGTTCTCTGATGATTAGGTAATCTTGAATTTGGTAACCAGTAAAAGCTGTCGGCACACCTCCAGAGGTGTGACTATGACTTGATTAGGGGAATCAAATATTGTCATTAAAAGTTTTAGGAGATAGTTACCTTGGGATACTGTTATGTCCCATGATAACACTTTCTCGAAGCTGCTCTCTGGTCCTTGGCCCATGATACCAGGATAAAGAATGCTCAGGGTTGCCAGGCAACATTTATGAACCAACATCCTGTCACATTCTAGTGCCCCTCCCACATGCTTAAAGGAGTATACCCACCGATGAGCTAACCTTATAGCCTCACTGAGTTTCTCAAAAAAACAAAGCAGGGCTCTTTCTTTTGAGTTCTACATATTTACCAGTCTCTTAAGCTACAACTTGCCTATAGAGACATAAGCATGAAAACGAAAGCATCATTGTGCCATTCAAGTACAATAATGAGTATTTTAAACCTGTTTTCTATGCTTCAGTTTTCTAATTTCTAGAACAGAAACAATACAATTAATCGCCTCTACCATAATCCTTTTCCCTTCATTGAAAATAAAATTAACTCCTCTGCATCCTCTTACCATTAGAGGAGCTTGATCCCCTGGTTTCTCAGAGTTGTTTAGATTTGCATTAGGCTGATGATTAAGGATTTTGAGCAGTGTCTTCTGATTCTTTCGGTCATTTTGGATTCCTGAATTGACTGTTCTCTATTAAGTCCTGTACCCTGCTTTCTAATATGGTTATTTAGAGTTATTTATTGTTGGTGGTGTGTCATGATAATAGCCCGACAGAGTTCATTAGATGAGATTTCCTGATCAGGAGATTATTCAGTTATTGCATTTTTAAAATCGGTGGTCACTGTGTCCTTCATGGGTCAGTTCTGTTGCAACCTCTCAGAAACTGATGATGCAAAAAGTACAGTTTTTTTTTTTTTTAAATGGTGTAGTCATTCGATTGTTAAAAACCTACTATTGCATAATCAGTAATCACTGTATGAGGCAGTGTCTCCCATTCTGTGGCCACTGCTTCTGGTACCGATCTCCTGCTGTGTCAATTCCACAGCAGCCAAATGACGGATGACACCGTCATTACTTACAAAATCAAATAAGTTAATAATTGGATAGTCCTCCATATTTAACTTTCAAAAGATGGAACCAAACTCCAGTGATTGTCAAGGAAGTAGTACTTAGATAACTCAATAATGCCAAGTGATTAACTCCCATGGAGGTTTGGCCCGACTCCAGTCAAGAAGAACAACATCTTCATCGATTTTAATAATTAATATATAATGAAAAATGATTGAAAAATGACATGGTGGTGCATACTTAAATCCCACATGGAGTAGTCAGACTGATCTCTTACTGGAATAATGATGTTTTTAAAAAATTAAATTGAAAATTAATTAGTGAGCCTTTTATTATTAACACTGATGAGATGGCACCAAAGTCCTAAACATATCGCTGATGTAAAGATCTATTTACATAGCTAAATGATGAAGTAATGAGATGATATTATGTCATCAACTCCCAAAATCTGACTCCAAACGGGACTTATGGTCCATAACATTACCTGTATTTGAAATACGTAAATTAAATGATGAATTATTACTTAATTTCCTAGTTTAACAGTTAAAGAAGTAAGTGTAGTATCAGATGACGTGATGGTCTGCTACAAAGGTCTCCCCAAAGGAGGCTCAAAACTCCAGTGATCACTGAATACATAATGACAGATTTTCACCATTAAATGAATAAACATTAAGCAAGTGGATGGTGTTTTATGCGTGAAGACTAAATGATTGCTCAATACTGAAGAGACATTGAGTTCTTAATCATAGATTTGAACAAAAAATGAATGAATAAAGAGATAGTTTCTCATAATTCACCCCTAGAGAGATAACAAAATGATATCAACATTGATTTAAATAAAGAAAGGAAGAAAGAAAGAAAGAAAGAAAGAAAGAAAGAAAGAAAGAAAGAATTCACAAGATACAATTTAACACCAACAAGTTGGATCCCAGACTCCACTCTCCCTGGAGTAGAAAAAGACAGATTTGAATAATGAAATAATCAGATAGTTAGATGGTCTGTCACACTTGAGTCACACAAGGTGGCGCCAAACTTCAGGGATCACAGATTATATAATGAAAGAATTTAATAATTACATCTCTAAATAAGTAAGCCATTGACATTTTTTTGTATCATCAATTCCTGGGCTTACTTGCCAGGTATGAAACTGTAGCTGTGATCACGCATTTTTAACATGCCATCAGTTAATCGACAGATAATCATACTGTCTTGCCTGATGAATTCTGTTGGCCTGAACTCATCACAAGCGCCTGAATGTCTGTTGTGGTGCAGCAGGACATGAGATAATGGGCCCAATCCTGGCATAGGGGTAGTAGCCACAATTTTGATAAAAGCTGAAAAGATGGATGCAGCAGGGGCATCAATAGCATAGCTGAGAGAGAGATGTTTTTCTGTGTTCTGAGTCGTCATCCTTTTGCCAGGTCTCGGTGATGGTGCCGACCTCCTAGTGCCACTCCTTCTTCTCATGGTAGATCACAACCGATGTGGAGATGTGGAGGAAGAACAGGTAGTCAACAGCCAGACCACCGTGCCGGCCTTGGTGAAGTCCTTGTACTTCTCAGAGGGCACCGTGCAACTTTCAGGACTCGATCAACCAGCATCCCTCGTACTCTGGAAGATGCATAGATCATTCAGAAAATGCTCTGCCCATGTCTACAACTTTCCTATCCTTGTCCCTGACAGATTTTTGCACCCTAACCATAATCGGTGATGGCAATGTCTTTCGTTTACCTAATTTAAAGACTTAAATAAGTCACTAATAGCTAACTGTCACAATAAATAGGGGATGTAGCATTCTATTGGCAGGGAAGCATGGCCAGACTCCAGTCATGAAGGATGTCAACATCATCAATTGAGTCAATGAATCATACAATGTGAAAATATTGCACATTATCTCCACAAGAGGGAGCTTTACAGGTAGGTCTCTTCATGGAATGGAGGATTGTTGTTTACATAACTATACAAATATTTACATTATCTTGGGGATTAACACAGATTGTCAATTTAAATTCATTAATTATGTAATTAGATGATCTGTGGCACCAGATTCCAGGTGTCATGGACGATATAATCATTGTTTTATATAACTATATAATCAAATAATGAGTTCATGTAACATCATCCACTTCCCTAAGGTGGCTCTCAACCAGGCTCATGAACGATGCTGTCGTGATAAATTGATGTATTTTAACTAAATAAATGATATTAAAATGGTCTATAATAATCGCCTCCCACATCGCGTCACCACAATCCACTGATCATGGATTATCTAATGTCCTATTTTAATAATCAAATAACAACATAATCAGAGGATGAAATGATCTGCCATACTCCACACAATTGACTCTCTGTTGACTCCCACATGATTGTGGGAAACTCCCAGGTTCATCAGTTATTTAATCACAGAGCAGAGTAGTAACATGTTTAAATGCTGAACTGCCATTGTGGATGTAGGGTTTTTAGAAGATATCACATATTTAATGTTGGGCATTTGCCTCAAAAGAGATGGACTGAAATCCATTAATCACAAAGTCTACTCTAACAAATGGATTATCACCTTCCTGAAGGAAGTCATCAATGGCAAACTCACCTTTTGATGAATAATTGTTGGTCTTATTTGTCTTTTGTTCCATAGGAGAGAGAGTATTCATAAACAGAAGACTTTGAACTGTTTCTTCACAGACTACGTTCTCTGATGATTAGGTAATCTTGAGTTTGGTAACCAGTAAAAGCTGTAGTCACACTTCCCGAGGTGTGGCTATGACTTGTTTAGGCGAATCAAGTGTTGTCATTAAAAGTTTTAGGAGATAGTTACCTTGGGAGACTGTTATGTCCCATGATAACACTTTCTCGAAGCTGCTCTCTGGTCCTTGGCCCATGATACCAGGATACAGAATGCAACAGGGTTGCCAGGCAACATTTATGAACCAACATTCTGTCACATTCTAGTGCCCCTCCCACATGCTTAAAGAGTATACCCACCGATGAGCTAAACTTACAGCCTCACTGAGTTTCTCACAAATACCAAGCAGTGGTCTTTCTTTTGAGTTCTACGTATTTACCAGTCTCTCAAGCTACAACTTGCCTATAGTGACAAAAGCATGAAAACGAAAGCATCCTTGTGCCATTCAAGTACAATGATGAGTATTTTAAACCTGTTTTCTATGCTTCAATTTTCTAATTTCTACAATGGAAACAATACAATTAATCACCTCTACCATAATCCTTTTCTCTTTATTGAAAATAAAATAAACTCCTCTGCATCCTCTTACCTTTAGAGGAGCTTGATCCCCTGTTTTCTCAGAGTTGTTTAGGTTTGCATTAGGCTGATGATTAAGGATTTTGAGCAGTGTCTTCTGTTTCTTTCATTCATTTTGGATTCCTCAATTGATTGTTCTCTATTAAGTCCTGAACCCCGCTTTCTAATATGGTTATTTAGAGATATTTATTGTTGGTGGTGTGTCATGTTAACAGCCCGACAGAGTTCATTAGATGAGATTCCATGATCAGGAGATTATTCAGTTATTCCATTTTTAAAATCGGTGGTCACTCTGTCCTTCATGGGTCAGTTCTGTTGCAACCTCTCAGAAACTGATGATGCGAAACAGTATAGTTTTCTTTTAAATCGTGTAATCATTCGATTGTTAAAAACCTACTATTGCGTAATCAATAATCACTGTATAAGGCAGTGTCTCCCATTCTGTGGCCACTGCTTCTGGTACCGATCTCCTGCTGTGTCAATTCCACAGCAGCCAAATGACAGATGACACCGTCATTACTTACGAAATCAAATAATTTAATAATTGGATAGTCCTCCATATATAACTTTCAAAAGATGGTACCAAACTCCCGTGATTGTCAAGGAAGTAGTACTTAGATAATTAAATAATGCCACGTGATTAACTCCCGTGGAAGTTTGGCCCGACTCCAGTCAAGAAGAACAACATCTTCATCGATTTTAATAATTAATATATAATGAAAAATGATTGAAAAATGACTTGGTGGTGCATACTTAAATCCCACATGGAGTAGTCAGACTGATCTCTCACTGGAATAATGTTGTTTTTAAAAAAATAAATTGAAAATTAATTAGTGGGCCTTTCATATTAACACTGTTGAGATGGCACCAAAGTCCTAAACCTATCGCTGATGTAAAGCTCTATTTACATAGCTAAATGATGAAGTAATGAGATGATATTACATCATCAACTCCCAAAATCTGACTCCAAACGGGACTTATGGTCCATAACGTTACCTGTATTTGAAATACGTAAATTAAATGATGAATTATTACTTAATTTCCTAGTTCAACAGTTAAAGAAGTAAGTGTAGTATCAGATGACGTGATGGTCTGCTACAACGGTCTCCCCAAAGGAGGCTCAAAACTCCAGTGATCACCGAATACATAATGACAGATTTTCACCATTAAATGAATAAACATTAAGCAAGTGGATGGTGTTTTATGCGTGAAGACTAAATGATTGCTCAATTCTGAACAGACAATGAGTTCTTATTCATAGATTTGAACAAAAAATGAATGAATAAAGAGATAGTATCTCATAATTCACCCCTAGAGAGATAACAAAATGATATCAACATCGATTTAAATAAAGAAAGGAAGAAAGAAAGAATTCACAAGATACAATTTAACACCAACAAGGTGTATCCCAGTCTCCACTCGCCCTGGAGTAGAAAAAGACAGATTTGAATAATGAAATAATCAGATAGTTAGATGTTCTGTCACACTTGAGTCACACAAGGTGGCGCCAAACTTCAGGGATCACAGATTATATAATGAAAGAATATAATAATTACATCTTTAAATAAGTAAGCCATTGACATTTTCTGTATCATCAATTCCTGGGCACCGGGGGGGCTTGGGCTTCGCCATTAAGTCCTAAACCCCCTGATGATGAGAAACAGTACAGTTTTAAATAATGTAATCATTCGATAGTAAAAATATACTACTCACAGTAATCAGTAATCAGGTCAATCGCACATGACCATCATTACTTACACAATCATGTAAGTTAATAATAGGATAGTCCTCCATACTTAAATTTCATAAGATTGAACCAAACCCCAGTGATTGTCAAAGAAGGAGTGCTTAGATGATTAAATACTGCCACTTGATTAACTCCCATGGAGGAATGGCCCTACTCCAGTCAAGAAGAACAACATCTTCATCGATTCAAATAATTAATATGTAATGAAAAATAATTGAATAATGTCATGGTGGTGCATACTTAAATCCCACATGGAGCAGTCAGACTGACCTCTTCCTGGAATAATGATTTATTTATAAAATTAAATTGATAATTAATTAGCTGGCGTTTTATATTAACACTGACGAGATGGCACCAAAGTCCTAAAACTATCGCTGATGTAATGACCTACTTACAGAGCTAAATGATGAAGTAATGAGATGATGTTACATCGTCTACTCACAAAATCTGACTCCAAAAGGGACTTATGGTCCATAATATTACCTGTATTTCAAATATGTTAATTAAATGATGAATTATTATTTAATTTCCTAGTTTAACAGGTAAATAAGTAAGTGTACTATTAGATGATGCTATGTTCTGGCACGATGGACTCCCCTAAGGAGGCTAAAATCTTCACTGGTCACTGAATAGGTAATGACAGATTTTCATAATTCAATGAATAAACATTAAACTAGTGGATGGTATTTTATGTGCACGAAACCTAAAGATTGATCAATCCTGAAGAGTCATTGAGTTCTTAATCATAGATTTGAACAATAAAATGAATGAATGAAAAGATATTTTCTCATAATTCACCCCTAGAGAGATAACAAAATGATATCAACATTGATTTAAATAAATAAATAATGAAACCACAAGAGACATTTCAAGACCAACAAGGGGGCTCCAGACTCCACTCTTCCTGGAGTAGGAAAAGACAGATTTAAATAATGAAAGCATCAGATTGTTAGATCGTCTGTCACACTTGAGTCACACAAGGTGGCACCACACTTCAGGGTTCACAGATTATATAATGAATAAATTTAATGATTACATCTTTACATATCTAAGTCGTTGAACTTTTTCGTATCATCAATACCTGGGCAGACTTGCCAGATATGAAAGCGGATGCTGTCATCACGGATTTTTAATATTCCATCAGTTATTCGTCAGACAATCATACTTTCTTGCCTGGTGAATTCTGTTGGCCTGACATCCTCACCGGTGCCTGAATCTCTGTTGTGTTGCGGCAGGACCTGAGGTAATTGGCCCATTCCTGGCATACCAGTAGTAGCCAAAATGTTGATATCAGCTGAAAAGGTGGCTGCAGCAGGGGCATCAACAGCATAGCTGAGAGAGAGATGTTCTTCCGTGTTCTGAGTCGTCATCCTTTTGCCAGGTCTCGGTGATGGTGCCGACCTCCTAGTGCCACTACATCTTCTAGACGTAGACCACAACCGACGTGAAGATGTGGAGGAAGAGCAAGTAGTCAACACCGAGACCACCATGCAGACCTTGGTAAAGTTCTTTTACTTCTCGGAGGGCACCATGCAATCTTCTGGACTCTATTCTCCAGCATTCCTAGTGGTCTGCAAGACGCATAGACATTCATAACATGCTCTGCCCATGTCTACAAGTTTCCTAATTTGTCGCTGACAGATATTTGCAACCTAAAAATAATCGGTGATGGCATTGTCTGTCGTTTAAGTAATTTATAAAGAACTAAATAAGTCAGTGATAGCTAACTGTCCCAATAAAGACGTGATGTAGCATTTAACTTGCAGGGAGGTATGTCCAGACTCCAGTATGAAGAATGTCATCATCATCCTTTGAAACCATGAATCATAAACTGTGATGATATTGCACATTAACGCCACAAGAGGGAGCTTTACGGGTCTCTTCATGGAATGGACAATTTTTGGTTTACATAATTACACTCATATTTACATTATCTTTGGGATTAACACAGATTGTCAATTTAAATACATCAGTTATGTAATTAGGTGATCTGTGGCACCAGATTCCAAGTGTCATGGACGATATAATCATTGTTTTATATAACTAAATAATCAAATAATGAGTTCATGTAACATCATCCACTTCCCTAAGGTGGCTCCAAGCCAGGCTCATGAACAATGCTGTCGTGATTAATTTAAATATTTTAACTACATAATTGATATTAAGATGGTCTATAATAATTGCCTCCCACATCGCGTCACCACAATCCACTGATCATGGATTATCTAATGTCCTATTTTAATAATCAAATAACAACTTAATCAGAGGATGAAATGGTCTGCTATGCTCCACACAATTGAGTCTCAGTTGACTCCCACATGATTGTGGGAAACTCCCAGGTTCATCCCTTATTTAATCGCAGAGCAGAGTAGTACCATGTTTAAATGCTGAACTCTCATTGTGTATGCAGGGTTTTTAGAAGATATCACATATTTAATGTTGGATGGCTGCCTCAAAAGAGATGGACTGAAATCTAATAATCGCTAAGTCTACTCTAACAAACGGATTATCACCTTCCTGAAGGAAGTCAACAATGTCAAACTCACCTTTTTGATGAATAATCGTAGTCTTATTATCTTTTGCTCCATAGTTTTACTTCTGAGGAGAGAGAGTATTCATAAACAGAAGACTCTGAACTGTTTCTCCACAGACTATGTTCTCTGATGATTAGGTAATCTTGAATTTGGTAACCAGGAAAAGCTGTAGGCACACTTCCAGAGGTGTGGCTCTGACTTGGTTAGGCGAATCAAATGCTGTCATGAAAAGGTTTAGGAGATAGTTATCTTGGCAGACTGTAATGTCCCATGATAACACTTTCTCAAAGCTGCTCTCTCCTCCTTGGCCCATGATACCAGGATACAGAATGCAAGGAGGGGTTGCCAGGCAACATTTATGAACCAACATCCTGTCACATT
Source organism: Phodopus roborovskii (assembly GCF_943737965.1). Classification (NCBI taxonomy): domain Eukaryota; kingdom Metazoa; phylum Chordata; class Mammalia; order Rodentia; family Cricetidae; genus Phodopus; species Phodopus roborovskii. The sequence continues at coordinate 82,611 of NW_026125807.1, forward strand.
CTAGTGCCCCTCCCACAGGCTAAAAGGAGTATACCCACCGGTGAACTAACCCTACAGCCTCACTGAGTTTCTCACAAAAACAAAGCAGGGCTCTTTCTTTTGAGTTCTACATATTTACCCGTCTCTCAAGCTACATCATGCCTTTAGTGACATAAGCATGAAAACAAAAGCATCATTGTGCCATTCAAGTACAAAGATGAGTATTTTACTCTTGTTTTCAATTCTTCAATTTGCTAATTTCTAGAATGGAAACAATACAGTTAATCGCCTCTACCATAATCCTTTTCTCTTTATTGAAAATAAAATAAACTCCTCTTTATCCTCTTATCATTAGAGGAGCTTGATCCCATGGTTTCTCAGAGTTGTTTAGATTTGCATTAGGCTTATGATTAAGGATTTTGAGCAGTGTCTTATGTTTCTTTCAGTCATTTTGGATTCCTTAATTGACTGTTCTCTATTAAGTTCTGTAACCTGCTTTCTAAGATGGTTATTTAGAGTTATTTATTGTTGGTGGTGTGTCATGTTATCAGCCCGACAGAGTTCATTAGATGAGATTCCCTGATCAGGAGAGTATTCAGTTATTCCATTTTGAAAATCGGGGATTACTGTGTCCTTCATGGGTCAGTTCTGTTGCAACCTCGCAGAAACTGATGATGCGAAACAGTACAGTTTTTTAAAATCGTGTAATCATTCGATTGTTTAAAATGTACTACTACGTAATCAGTAATCACTGTATGAGGCCGTGTCCCCCATTCCCTGGGCACTGCTTCTGGTACCTATATCCTGCTGTGTCAATCCCACAGCAGACACATGACGGATTACACCATCATTCTTACGCAATCAAGTAAGTTAATAATGGGATAGTCCTCCATATTAACTATCATAAGATGGAACCAAACCCCAGTGATTGTCAAGGAAGTAGTACTTAGATGATTAAATACTGCCACGTGATTAACTCCCATGGAGGAATGGCACTACTCCAGTCAAGAAGAACATCTTTATCGATTCAAATAATTAATATATAATGAAAAATAATTAAATAATATCATGGTGGTGCATACTTAAATCCCACATGGAGTAGTCAGACTGGTCTCTTCCTGGAATAATGATTTATTTATAAAATTAAATTGATAATTAATTAGCTGGCGTTTTACATTAACACTGGCGAGATGGCACCAAAGTCCTAAAACTATCGCTGATGTAATGACCTACTTACAGAGCTAAATGATGAAGTAATGAGATGATGTTACATCGTCTACTCACAAAATCTGACTCCAAAAGGGACTTATGGTCCATAACATTACCTGTATTTCAAATACGTTAATTAAATGATGAATTATTATTTAATTTCCTAGTTTAACAGGTAAATAAGTAAGTATACTATTAGATGATGCTATGTTCTGTACGATGGACTCCCCTAAGGAGGCTAAAATCTTCACTGGTCACTGAATACATAATGACAGATTTTCATAATTCAATGAATAAACATTAAAATAGTGGATGGTTTTTTATGCACGAAACCTAAAGATTGATCAATACTGAAGAGTCATTGAGTTCTTAATCATAGATTTGAACAATAAAATGAATGAATGAAGAGATAATTTCTCATAATTCACCCCTAGAGAGATAACAAAATGATATCAACATTGATTTAAATAAATAAATAATGAAATCACAAGAGACATTTTAACACCAACAAGGGAGCTCCAGACTCCACTCTTCCTGGAGTAGAAAAAGACAGATTTAAATAATGAAAGCATCAGATTGTTAGATCGTCTGTAACACTTGAGTCACACTAGGTGGCACCGCACTTCAGGGTTCACAGATTATATAAGGAAACAATTTAATAATTACTTCTTTACATATCTAAGTCGTTGAACTTTTTCATATCATCAATTCCTGGGCAGACATGCCAGATATGAAAACGGATGCTGTCATACGGATTTTTAATATTCTATCAGTTATTCGTCAGACAATCATACTTTCTTGCCTGGTGAATTCTGTAGGTCTGACATTCTCACCGGTGCCTGAATCTCTGTTGAGTTGCTGCAGGACCTGAGGTAATTGGCCAATTCCTGGCATACCAGTAGTAGCCAAAATGTTGATATCAGCTGAAAAGTTGGCTGCAGCAGGTGCTTCAACAGCATAGCTGAGAGAGAGATGTTCTTCTGTGTTCTGAGTCATCATCCTTTTGCCAGGTCTCGGTGATGGTGCCGACCTCCTAGTGCCACTACATCTTCTAGATGTAGACCACAACAGATGTGAAGATGTTGAGGAAGAGCAAGTAGTCAACACCCAGACCACCATGCAGACCTTGGTAAAGTTCTTGTTCTTCTCGGGGGCACCATGCAATCTTCTGGACTCTATTCTCCAGCATTCCTAGTGGTCTGGAAGACGCATAGACATTCAGAAAATGCTCTGCCCATGTCTAAAAGTTTCCTAATTTGTCGCTGACAGATATTTGCAACCTAAAAATAATCGGTGTTGGCATTGTCTGTTGTTTAAGTAATTTAAAGAACTAAATAAGTCAGTGATAGCTAACGGTCCCAATAAAGAGGTGATGTAGTATTTAACTGTCAGGGGAGGTATGGCCAGACTCCAGTCATGAAGAATGTCATCATCATCCATTGAAACCATGGATCATAAACTGTGATGATATTGCATATTAACGCCACAAGAGGGAGCTTTACGGGTCTCTTCATGGAATGGACAATTTTTGGTTTACATAATTACACACATATTAACATTATCTTTGGGATTAACACAGATTGTCAATTTAAATACATTAATTATGTAAGTAGGTGATCTGTGGCACTAGATTCCAGGTGTCATGACGATATAATCATTGTTTTATATAACTAAATAATCAAATAATGAGTTCATGTAACATCATCTACTTCCCTAAGGTGGCTCCAAACCAGGCTCATGAATGATGCTGTCGTGATTCATTCAAATATTTTAACTACATAATTGTTGTTAAGATGGTCTATAATAATTGCCTCCCACATCGTGTCACCGCAATCCACTGATCATGGATTATCTAATGTCCTATTTTTATAAACATATAACAACATAATCAGAGGATGAAATGATCTGCCATGGTCCACACAATTGAGTCTCAGTTGACTCCCACATGATTGTGGGAAACTCCCAGATCCATCCCTTATTTAATCACAGAGCACAGAAGGAATAGGTTTCAATGCTGAACTGTAATTGTGTATGCAGGGTTTTTTAGAAGATATCACATATTTAATGTGGGACGGCTGCCTCAAAAGAGATGGACTGAAATCTAATAATCGCTAAGTCTACTCTAACAAACGGATTATCACCTTCCTGAAGGAAGTCAACAATGTCAAACTCACCTTTTTGATGAATAATCGTGAGTCTTATTATCTTTTGTTCCATAGTTTTACTTCTGAGAGAGAGAGAGTATTCATAAACAGAAGACTCTGAACTGTTTCTCCACAGACTTTGTCCTCTGATGATTAGGTAATCTTGCATTTGGTAATCAGTAAATGCTCTAGGCACACTTCCAGAAGTGTGGCTATGACTTGGTTAGACGAATCAAATGCTATCATGAATAGTTTTAGGAGATAGTTATCTTGGCAGACTGTAATGTCCCATGATAACACTTTCTCGAAGCTGCTCTCTCGTCCTTGGCCCATGATACCAGGATACAGAATGCAAGGAGGGTTGCCAGGCAACATTTATGAACCAAAATTCTGTCACATTCTAGTGCCCCTCCCACAGGCTTAAAGGAGTATACCCACCGATGAAGTAACCCTACAGCCTCACTGAGTTTCTCACAAAAACAAAGCAGGGCTCTTTCTTTTGAGTTCTACATATTTACCCATCTCTCAAGCTACAACATGCCTATAGTGACATAAGCATGAAAACGAAAGCATCATTGTGCCATTCAAGTACAATGATGAGTATTTTACTCTTGTTTTCTATGCTTCAATTTGCTAATTTCTAGAATGGAAACAATACAGTTAATCGCCTCTACCATAATCCTTTTCTCTTTATTGAAAATAAAATAAACTCCTCTTCATCCTCTTACCATTAGAGGAGCTTGATCTCATGGTTCCTCAGAGTGGTTTAGATTTGCATTAGGCTGATGATTAAGGATTTTGAGCAGTGTCTTATGTTTCTTTCAGTCATTTAGATTCCTCAATTGACTGTTCTCTATTAAGTTCTGTAACCTGCTTTCTAAGATAGTTATTTAGAGTTATGTATTGTTGGTGGTGTGTCATGTTATCAGGCCGACAGAGTTCATTAGATGAGATTCCCTGATCAGGAGATTATACAGTTATTCCATTTTTAAAATCGGTGGTCACTGTATCCTTCATGGGTCAGTTCTGTTTAAACCTCGCAGAACCTGATGATGTGAAACCGTACAGTTTTTTAAAATCGTGTAATCATTCGATTGATAAAAATGTACTACTGTGTAATCAGTAATCACTGTATGAGGCAGTGTCCTCATTCTCTGGGCACTGCTTCAGGTACCGATCTCCTCCTGTGTCAATCCCACAGCAGCCACATGACGGATGACACCATCATTACTTACGCAATCAAGTAAGTTAATAATGGGATAGTCCTCCATATTAACTATCATAAGATGGAACCAAACCCCAGTGATTGTCAAGGAAGTAGTACTTAGATGATTAAATACTGCCACGTGATTAACTCCCATGGAGGAATGGCACTACTCCAGTCAAGAAGAACAACATCTTCATCGATTCAAATAATTAATATATAATGAAAAATGATTGAATAATGTCATGGTGGTGCATACTTAAATCCCACATGGAGTAGTCAGACTGATCTCTTCCTGGAATATTGATTTATTTATAAAATTAAATTGATAATTAATTAGCTGGCGTTTTTTATATTAACACTGACGAGATGGCACCAAAATCCTAAAACTATCGCTGATGTAATGACCTACTTACAGAGCTAAATGATGAAGTAATGAGATGATGTTACATCGTCTACTCACAAAATCTGACTCCAAAAGGGACTTATGGTCCATAACATTACCTGTATTTCAAATACGTTAATTAAGTGATGAATTATTATTTAATTTCCTAGTTTAACAGGTAAATAAGTAAGTGTACTATTACATGATGCGATGATCTGGCACGATGGACTCCCCTAAGGAGGCTAAAAATCTTCACTGGTCACTGAATACATAATGACAGATTTTCTTAATTCAATGAATAAACATTAAACTAGTGGATGGTGTTTTATGCGGGAAACCTAAAGATTGATCAATACTGAAGAGTCATTGAGTTCTTAATCATACATTTTAACAATAAAATGAATGAATGAAGAGATAATTTCTAATAATTCACCCCTAGAGAGATAACAAAATGATATCAACATTGATTTAAATAAAGGAAGGGGGGGGGGGGGGGGGGGGGGGGTAAAAAATGAAATCACAAGAGACATTTTAACACCAACAAGGGAGCTCCAGACTCCACTCTTCCTGGAGTAGAAAAAGACAGATTTAAATAATGAAATCATCAGATTGTTAGATCGTCTGTCTCACTTGAGTCACACAAGGTGGCACCACACTTCAGGGTTCACAGATTATATAAGGAAACAATTTAATTATTCCATCTTTACATATCTAAGTCGTTGAACTTTTTCGTATCATCAATACCTGGGCAGACTTGCCAGATATGAAAGCAGATGCTGACATCACGGATTTTTAATATTCCATCAGTTATTCGTCAGACAATCATATTTTCTTGCCTGGTGAATTCTGTTGGCCTGACATCCTCACCGGTGCCTGAATCTCTGTTGTGTTGCGGCAGGACCTGAGGTAATTGGCCCATTCCTGGCATACCAGTAGTAGCCAAAATGTTGATATCAGCTGAAAAGTTGGCTGCAGCAGGGGCATCAACAGCATAGCTAGAGAGAGAGATGTTCTTCTGTGTTCTGAGTCTTCATCCTTTTGCTAGGTCTCGGTGATGGTGCCGACCTCCTAGTGCCACTACATCTTCTAGACATAGACCACAACCGATGTGAAGATTTTGAGGAAGAACAAGTAGTCAACACCCAGACCACCATGCAGACCTTGGTAAAGTTCTTTTACTTCTCGGAGGGCACCATGCAATCTTCTGAACTCTATTCTCCAGCATTCCTTGTGGTCTGGAAGACGCATAGACATTCAGAACATGCTCTGCCCATGTCTACAAGTTTCCTAATTTGTCGCTGACAGATATTTGCAACCTAAAAATAATCGGGTGTTGGCATTGTCTGTGGTTTACGTAATTTAAAGAACTAAATAAGTCAGTGATGGCTAACATTTCCCAATAAAGAGATCATGCAGCATTTAACTGTCAGGGAGGTATGGCAAGACTCCAGTCATGAAGAATGTCATCATCATCCATTGAAACCATGAATCATAAACTGTGATGATATTGCACATTAACGCCACAAGAGGGAGCTTTACGGGTGTCTTCATGGAATGGACAATTTTTGGTTTACATAATTACACTAATATTTACATTATCTCGGGGATTTACACAGATTGTCAATTTAAATACATTAATTATGTAATTAGGTGATCTGTGGCACAGATTCCAAGGTGTCATGGACGATATAATCATTGTTTAATATAACTAAATAATCAAATAATGAGTTCACGTAACATCATCCACTTCCCTAAGGTGGCTCTAAACCAGGCTCATAAACGATGCTGTCTTGATTAATTTAAATATTTTAACTACATAATTGATATTAAGATGGTCTATAATAATTGCCTCCCACATCGCGTCACCACAATCCACTGATCATGGATTATCTAATGTCCTATTTTGATAATCAAATAACAACATAATCAGAGGATGAAATGGTCTGCCAAACTCCACAAATTGAGTCTCAATTGACTCCCACATGATTGTGGGAAACTCCCAGGTTCATCCGTTATTTAATCGCAGAGCAGAATAGTAACATGTTCAAATGCTAAACTGTCATTTTGTATGCAGAGTTTTTAGAAGATATCACATATTTAATGTTGGGCTGCTGCCTCAAAAGAGATGGACTGAAATCTAATAATCCCAAAGTCTACTCTAACGAATGGATTATCACCTTCCTGAAGGAAGTCATCAATGGCAAACTTACCTTTTGATGAAAAATTGTGAGTCTTATTATCTTTTGTTCCATAGTTTGACTTCTTAGGAGAGAGAGTATTCATAAACAGAAGACTTTGAACTGTTTCTCCACAGACTACATTCTCTGATGATTCGGTGATCTTGAATTTGGTAACCAGTAAAAGCTGTAGGCACACTTCCAGATGTTTGGCTATGACTTGTTTAGGCGAATCAAATGCTGTCCTTAAAGTTTTAGGACATAGTTATCTTGGGGAGACTAATGTCCCATGATAACACTTTCTGGAAGCTGCTCTCTGGTCCTTGGCCCATGATACCATGATACAGAATGTAAGCATGTTTGCCAGGCAACACTTATGAACCAACATTTTGTCACATTCTAGTGCCCCTCCCACATGCTAAAAGGAGCATACCCACCGATGAAGTTACCTTACATCCTCACTGACATTCTCACAAAAAACAAAGCAGGGCTCTTCCTTTTGGATTCTACATATTTACCCATCTATCAAGCTACAACATGCCTATAGTGACATAAACATGAAAACGAAAGCATCATTGTGCCATTCAAGTACAATTATGAGTATTTTAAATCTATTTTCTATGCTTAAATTTTCTAATTTCTAGAATGGGAACAATACAATTAATCGCCTCTACAATTACCCTTTTCTCTTTTTTGAAAATAAAATAAGCTCCTCTTCATTCTGTGACTTTTAGAGGAGCTTTATTCCATGGTTTCTCAGCGTTGTTTAGATTTTCATTGGACCAGATCGCCAGGGGCCAGGGGGAGCCAGGGGCCAGGGCCAGGGCCTTTAATTCCAACAACAGAAAACCAGACACACTGGAAGCAGAAACAAGAGTAAGTGTGGAAAAAACCTTGAATACATTGGCACAGGGGACCCCAATTTCCCCCTGAACAGAAAAACAATTAATATATGGGACCCTATGAAACTACAAGGGGTTGTGTAAGACGAAGGACACTGTCAATCAGGAAAGGGTCAGCTTAAGAAATTGGGGTAGATTTTTCACAATTCCACATCAAGTAGGTCAGATTAAAAGTATATAAATAACTAAAAAAAAACTATATGTCGTATGCTGTGGAAAAAATTCTTCCGTATAATATGAATTTGTTTTACTCTCCAGTTGTTAAAAATGAGCTCAAAACTATAGCAGTGAATGAAAGAGTTGGGTGGCCGGACCAAACTAGGATCATTCAGGGAAAAATGGTGGAGTCAGTGAAGTCATGAACCAGAACAAAAGATAACGAGAGAGGATGAATAGGTTAATGTCACAAACCTTGGACAGCACATAAACCAATAGAAATGGGTTAATTTAAGTTGTAAGAGCTAGTTAGTAAAAAGCCAGAGCTATTGGTTAAACATGTGTAATTAATATAAGCCTCAGCATGTTTATTGGAGAGCTCCAGGTAGAACAAAACTCTTTCCTACATTTGAAAATTTAGTAATCCAAATTAAAAAAAAATGGGTTATGGGTATAAGCCAAGATTTCTCAACAGGTATATGTCAAGTAGCTGAGAAACAGTTAAAGGAAAGTTTGACACCATTAGCCACTAGGAGAAATCAAAAATGAAAACTACTTTTTCATTCCATGTTAGAACTTTGAGGATGGCAAATATTAAACATGTAAATAACAGCTCATGCTACTAAGGAAGGGAAGCAAGGAGAAAACACTTCCACTCCTTGTAAAAGTGCAATTTAATACAGCCTTTATAAACATAAGTATCATCATTCTTCAGAAACATGAGAGTCTAACTATGTCAATGCCAAGCTCTACCACTCTTAGTCATAGACCCAAAGGTTGTTCCATTCTACCACAATGATCATCAAGGCTTTATTCATGATAAACTAAGAGAGAATGGAAACATTCTTCTGTAGCCACAGCTTTGATCTTTAGATCTTGTGACTTGATAAGGTAAAGCTTTGAACTCTCTGTCCTTGTCCGAAGATGGAGTGCAGCCATTATTATGGGCACCCACAGAATATCTATGCATACAGTCAAAATTGTGGGAGGGAAATGGAGGAAATTCTAGGGATGGCAAGTTTAATAATGGCATAGCATCTGTAGAGTGATATTCCTGTTAAAAAAAGTGTGATTTTTTTGTGGGAATATTGTTATCACAGATGTGTAATCTCATTGTATTGAAATCTAATTTATAAGAAGAAAGAAGTATCTTGAAAACAGAGAAACTTTGGCACAAAATGGAAAAAAAAAACGCTATGAACCTAGTGCTGAGTATTCAATTTTTAAAATCGGAGTGGACTGTGTCCTTCATGGGTCACTTCTATTGCAACCTCTCAGAAACTGAGGATGGATGCAAAACAATACACTTATCTAAGGTGGCCCCAAAACCAGATTAGTGATCAATGCTGTCATCATTAATTTAAATAATTTAATTACCTAATTAATATTTGATGGTCTAAAAATACTTGACTACCACACTGTGGAACAATAATCCACTGATCATGCATTACCTAACGTCCTGTTGTAATAATTAAATAATATATCAGGCTCGGAAGCTACAACCTGCCTATGTTGATTTAAGCATGAAAATGAAAGCATCATTGTGCCATTCAAGTACACTGATGATTACTTAAACCTATTTTCTAGGCTTCAATTTTCTCATTTCAGAATGGAAACAATAACATTAATTGCCTCTACCATTATTCTTTTCTATTGACTGAAAAGAAAATAAATTCTCCTCACTCTCTTTCCCTTTACAGCAGCTGGATCTCATTGTTTCTCAGAGTTGTTTTGATTTGCATTTGTCTGATGACTAGGATTTTAAGCACTGTTTTATGTTTCTTTCAGTCACTTTTGATTTCTCAATTGATATTTCTCTATTGAGTCCTGTATCCCCTCTTTCTAGTATTGTTACTATAAAGTTATTTTGAGTTGATGGTGTGTCATGTTATCAGACTGACAGAGTTCATTAGAATAAGATTCTCTGAACTTGAGATTATTAAATTATACAATTTGTAAAATTCGGGGTTGACTGTGTCCTTCAAGGGTCAGTTCTTTTCCAACCACTCAGAAACTGATGATGCAGAAACAACACAGTTTTTTTTTTAGATCGTTTAGTCATTTGATCGTAAAAATCTATTATTACATAATCAGTAATCACTGGATAAACCAGTGTACCTCATTCTCTGGGCAAGGCTTCTGGGGACCAATCTCCTGCTGTGTCAATCGCAGAGCAGCCAAATGACGGATGACACCATCATTACTTACGAAACAAATAAGTTAATAATTGGATGGTCCTGCATACTCTTCACTTTCATAAGATGGAACAAAACTCCAATGATTGTCAAGGAAGTAGTACTTAGATAATTAAATAATGCCACATGATTGACTACCAGGGAGGAATGGCCAGGACTGCAGTCATGAAGAACAACATCTTCATCGATTTAAATAATTAATATATAATGAAATATGATTGATTAATGACATGGTGGTACATACTTAAATCCTCATGGAGTAGTCAGACTGATATCTTCCTGGAATAATACTTTATTTAAAAAATTATATTGATAATTAGTTGGTATTTTAGATTAACACTAATGAGGTGGCACCAAAGTCCTAAACCTATCGCTGGATGTAATGATCTATTTACATAGCTAAATGATGAAGTAATGAGATGAAGTTACGTCATCAACTCCCAAAATCTGACTCCAAAAGAGACTCATGGCCCACATAATTATCTGTGTTTTAAATACGTTAATTAAATGGTGAATTATTATTTAATTTCCTAGTTTAACAGTTAAAAAAAGTAAGTGTAGTATTAGATGATGTGATGGTCTGGCGTGATGGACTCGCATAAGGAGGCTCAAAAGTCCAGTAATCACTGAATACTTAATGACAGATTTTCATAATTAAATGAATAAACTAAACAAGTGGATGGTGTTTTATATGTGAAGCCTAAGAGATTGCTCAATATTGAAGAGTCATTGAGTTCTTAATCCCCATAGATTTGAACAAAAAAATAAATGAATAAAAGAGATAATTTCTCATAATTCACCCCCTAGAGAGATAACAAAATGATATCAACATTGATTTTAATAAATAAATAAATAAATAAATAAATAAATAAATCACAAGAGACAACTTAACACCAACAGGGTGGATCCAGACTCCACTGTTCCTGGGGAGAAAAAGACAGGTTTGAATAATAAAATAATCATATCCTTATATCGTCTGTCACACTTGGAGTCACACAAGGTGGCACCAAACTTCAGCGTTCACAGATTATATAATGAAAAGAGATTTAATTATTACATCTTTACATCTGTAAGTCATTGAACTATTTTGTATCATCAATTCCTGGGCAGACTTGCCAGGTATGAAAAGTATTCTGTCATCACAGATTTTTAAATTCAGTAAGTTAAGCGTCAGATAATCATACTGCCTTGCCTGATGGATTTTGTTGGCCTGACATCATCACCAGCGCCTGAATCTCTGTTGTGGTGTAGCAGGACCCCTGAGATATTGGGCACATTCCTGGCATAGCAGTAGTAGCCAAAATGTTGATATCAGCTGAAAAGATGGCTGCAGCAGGGGTAACTCCAGTATAGCCGAGAGAGAGATGATCTGCGGTGTTGTGGGTCTTCATCCTTTGCGAGTTCTCGGTGACGGTTCCCCTGACCTCCTAGTGCCACTACTAATTCTCATCTTAGATCAATACCGATGTGAAGATGTGGAGGAAGAGCAGGGAGTCAACACCCTGACCTCCATTACTGCCTTGGTGAAGTCCTTGTAGTCTTTGGAGGGCACTATGCAATCTTCTGGACTCAAACATCCAGCATCCTAGTACTCTGGGAGATGCATAGATCATTCAGAATAGGCTCTGCCCATGTCTACAACTTTCCTAACCTCGTCCCTGACAGATATTTGCACTAATCATAATCAGTGAGGGGATGGTAGTGTTTGTCGTTTAAATAATTTGAATAATTAAATAAGTCAGTAGTAGCTGTCACAATAAAGGAGTTGATGTAGCATATAACTGGCAGGGAAGCATGGCAAGACTCCAGTCATGAAGGATGTCATCATCATCAGTTGAAACAATGTATCATAAAATGTGATGATAGTGCACATTAACGCCACAGAGAGGGAGCTTTCCAGGTCTCTTCATGGAATGGAGTATTTTTGGTTTACATAACTATAAAAATATTTACATTATCTTTGGTATTAACATGAATTGTCAATGTAAATACAAATAATGAGTTCATGTAACCTCATCCACTTCTCTATGGTGGCTCCAAACCAGACTGCGTGAACGATGCTGTGGTGATTAATTTAAATATTTTAGCTACATAATTGATAATTAGATGGTCTATAATAAGTGAGTCCCACATCGTGGAAACACAATCCACTGGTTATGGACTAATGTACCTATTTTAATAATCAAGTAACAACATAATCAGAGGATGAAATGGTCTGCCATACTCGACACAATTGACTCTCACTTGACTCCCATGATTGTGTGAAACTCCCAGGTTCATCACTTTTTTTAATCACTGAGTTGAAAAGTTAAATGTTTAAATGCTGAACTTTCATTGTGTATGCAGGGTTTTGAGAAGATAGCACGTATTTAATGTTGGATGGGTGCCTCAAAAGAGATGGACTGCAATACAATAATCCCTAAGTCTACTCTAACTAATGGAGTACCAGGTTCCTGAAGGAAGTTAATGGAAAACTCACCTTTTTGATGAATAATTGTGAGTCTCATTAACATGTGTTTCATAGTTTTACTTCTTAGGGAGAGAGATCATCCATAAGCAGAAGGCTTTGACCTTTCTCCACAGACTATGTTCTCCGATAATTAGGTAATCTTGAATTTGGTGAAGCAGTAAAAGCTGTAGGCAAACTTGCAGAGATTTGGCTATGACTTGGTTAGGTGAAACAAAATGCTGTCATTAAAAGTTTAAGGACTTAGTTATCTTGGGAGAACTGTAATGTCCATGATAACACTTTCTGAAGCTGCTCTCTGGTGTTGGCCCATGATACCACAGGATACAGAATGCAAGCAGGGTTGCCAGGGAAACATTTATGAACAACATTCTGTCACATTCCTAGTGCTCCTCACTCATGATAAAGGAGCATACCCACCAATGAACTAAACTTACAGCCTCACTGAATTTCTCACCAAAAAACAAAGCAGGCCTCATTCTTTTGAGTTGTACACACAAACCAGTCTCTCAAGCTACAACCTGCCTATAGTGACATAAGCATTAAATGAAAGCATCATTATGCCACTCCAGAAGTACATTGATGAGTATTTTAAACCTGTTTTCTCTGCTTCAATTTTCTAATTTCTAGAATGGAATCAATGCAATTAATGGCTTCCTACCATAATCCTTTTCCCTTTTATTGAAAACAAAATAAACTCCCTCTTCATCCTCTTCCCTTTAGAGGAGCTTGATCCCATGGATTCTCAGTGTTGTTTAGATTTGCTTTTGGCTGATGAATAGAGGATTTTAAGTACTGACTTATGAAAATTTCAGTCATTTTTGATTCATCAACTGATAGTTCTCTATTAAGTCCTGTACCCTGCTTTCTAATACGGTTATTTAGAGTTATTTATTGTCAGGGGTGTGTCATGTTATCAGCCAGACAGAGTTCATTGGATGAGATTCCCTCATCAGGAGATTATTCAGTCATTCCATGTTTAAAATCTGTGGTGACAGTGTCTTTCATGGGTCAGTCCTGTTGCAACTTCTCAGAAGCTGATGATGCGAAACAATACAGTTTTTATTAAAATCGTGTAATCATTTGATTGTTAAAAATCTACTGTTATGTAATCAGTAATCACTGGATAAGGCAGTGTACCCCATTATACAAATATTTACATTGCCTTGGGTGTTAACCGGAATTGTCAATTTAAATACTGTAATTATGTAATTAGATGATCTGTTGCACTTGGCCCCACAAGGTGGCACCAAATTCCAGGTGTTAAGGATGATATAATCATTGTTTTATATAATTAAATAATCAAATAATGTGTTGATGTAACATCACCCCTTCCTAAAGTGGCTCCAAACCAGACTTGTCATGATTAATGTAAATAATTTAATTTCATAATTAATATTTAGATGGTCTAAAATTCTTGACTCAAACATCATGGAACAATAATCCATGGATCATGGATTATCTAATTCTTTCCTCTTTTAATAATTAATTAATAACATAATTAGAGGATGAAATGGTCTGCCATACTCCACACAGTTGACTCTCAGTTGACTCCCACATGATTGTGGGAAACTCCCAGGTTCATCCCTTATTTAATCGCAGAGCAGATTAGTAACATGTTTAAATGCTGAAGTGTCATTGTGTATGCATTGTTTTTAGAAGATATCGCACATTTAATGCTGGACAGCTGCCTCAAAGGAGATGAACTGCAATCCAATAATCCTAAGTCTACTATAACGAATGGATTATCCAACCTCCTGAAGGAAGCTAACAATGGAAAACTCACCTTTTGATTAATAATTGTGAGTCTTTTTAACTTTTTAATCCATAGTTTTACTTCTTAGGAGGAGAGAAAATAAATAAACTTGAAGTCTTTGAACTGTTTCTACCACACAGATTATGTCCCACTTATAATAGGTAACCTGGAATTGGGTAACCAGTAATAGCTTGTAGGCAACCTTCCAGAGATTTGGTAATGACTTCGTTAGGGGAATCAAATACTGTGATTAATAGTTTTAGGAGATGGTTATCTTGGGAAATTATGTTGTCCCATGGTAACACTTATCGGAGCTGCTCTCTGGTTCTCTGGCCCATGGTACCCAGGATACTGAATGCAAGGAGGGTTTCAGGCAACATTTATGATCCAACATTCTGTCACATTCTAGTGACCTCCCACATGTTAAGTTAGCATACCCCACCTTACAGCCCAACTGGTTTTCTCATAAAAACAAAGCACTGCTCTTTCTTTTGATTTATACATAGTTACCAGTCTCCAAGCTACCAAGTTCCTATAGTGATTTAAGCATGAAAAGTGCGTGGCCACAGCCCTGAGGTGGTGCCTGGCTGGATGCCAGGTATTCGGAGTTCAGCTGCAAACAAGCCAACCCCGAGGTGGTGCCAGGCTGGATGCCAGGTAAGTCCCGAGCTTAGCTGTAAAACAAGCCTTATTTGGAAGTGCTTGATGGATCTTGTGCTTCATCCTTCTGTGGCCAACCCGGGATCGCCTGTTGGCATGAGCTTATTAGGCAGTGAGCGCTATTAAAGGGCTTGCTGGAGCTGGAAGCAGATTCTGAGTATAAAGTACCTGAAGAAACTGCGTGAAGAAGAAGTGGTGTTTCTGGCAGAGGTAGACGCCACAGAAAATGAAAGCATCATTATACCACTCCAAGTACATTGATGAGTATTCAAACCTATTTCTATGCCTCTATTTTCTCATTTCCAGGATGGAATCAATAACATTAGCTCCTCTACCATAATCCTTTTCTCTTTACAGAAGAGAAAACAAACTTCTTTTCATTCTCTTACCTTTAAGAACAGCTTGATCACATGGTTTCTGGAGTAGTTTTGATTTGCATTTGGCTGATGACTAAATATTTTGAGCACTGTCTTATGTTTCTTTCTGTAGTGATTCCTCAATTGATAATTCCCTATTAAGTCCTGTACCCCAATTGATAATATGGTTATTTTGGGTTTATTTTGAGTTGTGGTGGCTCATGTTATCAGCCTGGCGGAGTTCATTCACTAAGACTCTCTGATCATGGGATTATTAAATTATTCAAGTTTGAAAGTTGGTGGTGACTGTGTCCTTCATGGGTCAGTTCTTTTGCAAGCTGAGAACTGATGATGCGAAACAATAGATTTGTTTAAAGCGTTTAATCATTCGATCGATAAAAATCTGTTATTAAGTAATCAGTATAGTACTCGAAGGATATCCCAGTGTCCCTATCCTCAGGCACTGGTTCTGGTACTCATTTCCTGTTGTGTCAATCACACAGCAGCCAAACCCATGACAGATGACACCATCATTTTTACCTAATCTAATAAGTCAATAATTGGATATTCCTGCTAACTTTCATAGATGGAACCAAACTCCAGGGATTCAAGGAGTAATGCTAGAAAATTAAATAATTTCACACGATTATCTCCCAGGGAGGAATGGCCCAGACTCCAGTCATGAAGGACAACATGTTCACCGATTTCAACAATTAATATATAGTTTGAAATAAGTGAATAATGATATGGTGGTGCATACTTAAATACCATATGGAGAAGTCAGAACTGATCTCTTCTTGGAATAATGATTTATTTAAAAAATTAAATTGATAATTAATTATTTGGCATTTATAGTAACTCTGACAAGATGGCACCAAAGTCGTAAAGCTATGGCTGATGTAATGATCAGTTAAATAGCTAAATAATCAAGTAATGAGATGATGTTACACCATCAACTCCCAAAATCTCACTCCAAAAGGGACTTATGGTCCATAACAAAATCTTGTGTCTAAACAAGAAGTGTCAATTTAAATGATATAACTATGTAATTAGGTGATCTTTGGCACAAAACTCCAGGTGTCATGGATGATATAATCATTGTTTTATCTAACTAAATAATCAAATAAAGAGTTGATGTAACATCATCCACTTTCTTAACGTGGCTTAAAACCATACTAGTGAATATTACTGTCATGATTAATTTAAATACATTACTTACATAATTAATATATAGATGGTCTAAAATACTTGACTCCATATCATTGGAACTATAATCCACTGATCCTGGGTTATATATAGTCCTATTTTAATAATTAAATTATAACATGATCAGAGGATGAAATGCTCTGCCATACTCGACACAATTTATTCTCCACTTGACTCCACACTGTTGTGTGAAAATCCCCCAGTTCATCCTTATGTAATCACAGAGTTTAGTAGTAAAATGAGTAAATGCAGACATGCCATTGTGTATGCAGGGTTTTTGAAGATATCATATTTAATTTTGGACGTCTGCCTCAATACAGATGGACTAAAATCCAATTATTCCTCAGTTTACTTTAACAAATGGATTACCACCTTCCTGAAGGAAGTTAACAAAGGAAAACTCACCTTTTGATGAATATTTGTGAGTATTATTAGTTTTGAATCCATATTTTTTTCTCTTAGGAGAGGAGTATTCATAAACAGAAGTCTATGGACTCTTTCTCCACAGACTATATTCTCTGATATTAATTAATCTTGAATTGGGTAACCAGTAAAAGCTGTAGGCAAACTTCCAGAGTTTGGCTATAACTTGGTGAAGTGAATCATATGCTGTCTTTAAAATTTTAGGAGATCGATTTCTTTTAAGATTGTAATGTCCCATGATAACAATTCATCGAAGCTGCTCTCTGGTCCTTGGCCCCACGATACCAGAATACAGAATGCAAGCTGGGTTGCCAGGCAACATTTATCATCCAAAATTCTGTCACATTCTAGTGCACCTCCCACATGCTTAAATTGTGATACCCACCGATGGACTATCCTACAGCCTCACTGATTTTCGAAAAAACACAAGAAGGCCTCTTTTCTGAGTTATACCTATTTATCAGTCTATCAAGCTATATCATGCTTATAGTGACTTAAGCTTGAAGCGCAAGCATCATTATGCCAATCAAATACATTGTTGAGTATTTAAACCTATTTTCTAGGCTTCAATTTTCTCATTTGGGGAATGGAAACAATACCATTTATTGCCTCTACCATAATCTATTCTATTTACTGGAAAAAAAATTCTCCTCACTGTCTTAACTTTAGAGCAGCTTGATCTCATGGTTTCTCAGAGTTGTTTTTATTTGCATTTGGCTGATGACTAAGGATTTTGAGCACTGTCTTATGTTTCTTTCAGTCACTTTTGAGTTCTCAATTGATAATAATTCTTTATTGAGTCCTGTACCCCACTTTCTAATATGGTTATGTAGAGTTATTTTGATTTGGTGGTGTGTCATGTTATCAACCCTGACAGAGTTCATTAGATAAGTTACTCTGATCCTGAGATTATTAAATTATTCAATTCGTAAAATCGGTGTTGACTGTGTCCTTCGTGGGTCAGTTCTGTTGCAACCTCTCAGAAACTGTGGTGCAAAAATAAAACAGTTTTTTTAAAAAGTCATTTTAATCATTCCATCCTTAAAAATCTGTTGTTACATAATCAGTAATCACTGGATAACCCAGTGTCCCTCATTCTCTGAGCACTGCTTCTGGTACCAATCTCCTACTGTGTCAATCACACAGCAGCCAAAACCATAATGGATGACAAAGTCATTATTTATATAATCAAATAAGAACTAATTGGATAGTCTTGCATTCTTCACTTTCATAAGATGGAACCAAACTCCAGTGATTGTCAAGGTAGTAACACTTACATCATTAAATAATGCCACATTATTAAATCAGGGGAGGAATGTCCAGATTTGAGTCATGAAGGACAACATCTTCATGGATTTAAATAATTTCATATGTACTGAAAAATAATTGATTAATGGCATGGTGGTGCATACGTAGCTCCATGCAGAAGTCAGACCATTCTCTTACTGTAATAATGATTTATTTAAAAACTTAAATTGGTAATTGATTAGTTGGCGCTTTATATTAACACTGACAAGAGATGGCACCAAACTCGTGAACCTATGGCTGATGTAATGATTATTTCAGTAGCTAAATAATCAAGTTATGAGATGATGTTACATCATCAACTCCAATAATCTGACTCCAAAAGGGACTTATGGTCCATTAACATCACTTTTATTTTAAATAAGTTAATTAAATGATGAATTATTTTTAATTTCTAATTTTACAGTTAAATAAGTAAGTGTAGTATTAGATGGTTATGGTCTGGCATGACAGCTCCCATAAAAGAGGCCAAAAGCTCCAGTGATCACTGAATAAATAATGACAGATTTTCATAATTAAATGAATAAGTGGATGGTATTACTACATGACTCCTATGAGATTGCTCAAAACTGAAGAGATCATTGAGTTTTTAATCATAGATTTGAACAAAAAAAAATAAATAATGGGATAATTTCTCATAATTCAACCCTAGAGATAACAAATGGTCTCACCATTGATTTAAATAAATAAATAAATAATGACATCACAGGAGACAATTAACACCCCAAGGTAGAAAAATCTTCTTTCAGATGAATTCATTATTCTAAATAAAATCCTGCATGATTGCATTCTTACATGTACCAGTTCTTGATGAGGAATATTGTGTTTGTATAAGTGCCTTGGCATGTGGGTCAAGTATGAGTGCTCACAAGAGAAAATAGTCATGTGTGGAAAACTGTGATTACAGATTTGATTTATTTTAATCATGTGATGTCAATGTGTTGGTTTGTGACTGTAAATGCTTATTCCCAAGATGGTTAGACCCTTGCGTATTCCTTGATCACGAACTCCAGAACATTCTCAAACATCAGACATACGTCCTGGCAATGAGCCTGTCATAATTTTTTCTTTTCCATATTCAATGCTGTACATATTTCACATCCTTCCATATTATATTGTAACAAGTAATAGGGAACAACTTACAGTAAAGAAACACATCTCATATAAACAATTTGGTGAATAATTTAGATATCACACTTGTCTTAATTTCAATGAACTACATTGTTTCATTTGAAGATGGGGTATTAATAAGTTCACTAAAAACAAGAGAAATGATAAATGTGTGTTTTCTTGGGACGACAACACACAGAAGAAAATAAAGAAAAGTGGAAAGTGTCCTACTCAAGAAAATACACTTTCTTATCTGACAAGTTCTGCAACATAAGAAGAGGTGAGGGGGGGAAGAAAGAGGGAGGGAAGAGAGGGAGAGCACAACATACTTCTCCACTTTCTGATCATGTATTCAGAAACAAAGAATCATTATATGGGACAGATTCTAACTTCCTCAGGAGATGATCTGAGAATAAAGCCAGGATTCAGAAGAAAATTTCCCTCTGCTGGTGGGTGTGCTCGAGAGGCTCTGATTGGTTAGTAAAACCTGGTGGCAGGATCAGTTGTGCACAATAGGCACAATCCATTGAGGGCGGCATTGGGAAGGTTACCAAATATTTCCAAATTGTTAGCTATATATAAAAGCCTATAGAGCTTCTACCTAAACAACCCAGACTCCCCTGGGTATATGGGTGTTGTTTTGATTCTCGCTAAATTTGCTGGCTAGGATTGATGTGGGGTGGGATCAGAAAGGACTCCATGGGCTCACACTCAGGAGGTGTGGGTGAAGAACTTTTCTTGGCTGCCATCCTGTTCCTTGAGGTGTCATAAAATGTGGTTTGGGCAAGGTGCAGTTAGCACCGTGCCAAGCCAGATCTCTATGAGTTCAAGGCCAGCCTGGTCTACAGAGTTCCAGGACCAGCTCCAAAACTACAGAGACCCTGTCTCAAAGAAACAAATAGATGGATTGATTCTGCCCATATGTAGATGTTGTCTGAGAACTGTAACCTGACACATACATTTACAGTCAATGATCTGTTTCTCAAACCTCGACCTGACATAACTGTGTCAAGCAGGATTGGCACATGACAGTTTCCTCATTGCCAATTAAATATTAATTGCCTCAAAATAACCTTCCAAAACTGTGCACCCAAACTGATCTGTATTCATACACATGACAGGGATAAAAACTTGCTGAGAAATTACAGAATCACAACCCCTATCACAGTCTAGTCCTTTCTCATAAAGTTTACTAAATCACCTGAATTTCTCTCAATTTTTCCTACAGTGTACACAATAAACCATGCCTCCTACTCTTGCCTGGAGGCAGAAAAAATTGGTCTACAAGTGAATTGTTTTCCTATGACTACATTGTGAATGACTTCATGATGGAAAGTGGAAAATTTTAAATCTCTTATGTGGAATAGTTACTTAAGAATTTTGGAGATGTAATATATAAAACAGATGTTCATTGCTTTGGAGAGTAACAGACTTGTGTCAAAGCCAATTGATACAACATGGAGAGTTTGCCTCAGCAACATTATTTTCTAACGGGATGAAAATGCAGCTGTTCTCCCTTCCTAGCGAGGAAATCCCTTAACACATTGGGAGATTAATAAAAAAAATATCTTTAATGATGCCATGCATACATCTCTAGATAATGCTCAAAGTAAACCCAGATCAGATACATTTGCATTCCACATACACAATCTTCCTTAAATGTCTTTTGGGTCCATGGTCCAAGTTACACTTTGAAGAAATTAAAGAGAGACAGGGAACTTGTAGTGGTAGGCACTGAGATATATGGGGAGGATTATATGGCAAAGAAACATCCCTAGAGCAATTCTTAAATACACCATTGACCTGGTCTTGAACTCATTATGATCTGCCAACCTCTGCCTTCACAGTGCGGGGATTCAAGCTTCTTCAGAATAGCATCTTGTATACTACTCCAAGGGGGATGGGAGGGAATGGAAGAAAATAGGGGACTTCTATGAAGTGGCGGGAAGCATCAGACCATGGGACAAATTCTGGAGGCAGCTACTCAAATAACACTATACAAGAGGAACACAGGCTATCTAAGAACATTACTGACTAAGCCTAAGATGGCATTTCCATCAATATTGACAGCTCTACATGGTTGGAAAGCTTAGGTCTCTCAGGATCTGAAGCAAACCCTCCATAGAAAGCTGTGACTGCAGACCATTACCAGCTCTACCGAGCCCACTCCTGGTTTTAGAAAGCTCTGCTTTTTTTGTCAATATATTAGGCCCTTAGGGAAGCCTCCCAAGATGTACCTCCTCCCTGACTGGGTGCCTAAATGAAAGCCATGTGATGAACTGCATGATAGGGCAAGTCCTTAACATGACAATGTTTTGATTCAAATAGTTTTCACCTGGTGTCCTATTGCCCACCTGTAATAACAATGCTTTGTCTCAAGAAGAACACTGTAACTTCATGGCACAACTAGCTTTAAGGTTGCTTTTGACAGTGTAATGCCTCCTTGAGCACTTTGTGCGGCCTGTTTTTCATCGAACAATGGGCATAGTAGCAGATTCTAACTCAAGGGTGGCTCATTTGTAACAGTTTGGACCCAAATGTCTAGACAATCCTCTTGAATGAATGTGTATTCTACCATCCTGATTCCTAGCAGAACTGGTTATTGTACAATTGTCTTTGGGTGTCTTAGAGGCAGTCGTCTGTAAGCAAAAATCTACCTTGTGAGACTTACTATATATTTCCAAAATTTGTAAATTATTTATACAAACAATTTACTCATCTACATCATGGCATGTAAGTAGGAGTACACTGAACAAAGGGAAGTCTTTACAACAGCCACAGTAATGCATGTCAACAAATAAATGTAAAATGCAAAGTGCTAAATGTCTTGAAGATACTAGAGAAATGAGGCCTCTCCAAGGTGGCAACCTTTCCATGGATCCTACTAAAACAGATTGATGTTGAGTAGAGACATGTTTCAACACACAGTTCCCTGCTCCCAATGCTCTGAGCACATCATCACAGTGATGTGATTCAGAGGCCTACACCTGGGCACAGCAAATTGCAAGGACCATGATACATCACAGGACAGTGAAACTGGCTGTAGTTTCCCATTCAGATTCAAATTGGTTCCAGGAATGTCAGGATCTGCCTGCCCCTCCCCAACTGGGAACAGCAGCCCCTCATTCACCATGTCATGGTTGGCAGCTCTTCAATATATCCAGTCAACTCCCCTGTGGCAGTAATTTAAGCACAGCAGAAACAAAACATTGCACCAGCAACTCTTCAGAGACAAACGTGAAACTGCACCCAGATGGGACTTGTACCAGTTGGAGCCACACCTTTAATCCCAGGACTGGAGAGGCAGAGTAAAGGTGCATTTCTGTGAGATTGAGACCCCCTGGTCTACAGAGTTATTTCTAGGAAGGCTCTGTAAGGATGTAAAAATTTAGCCTAACTCTCCATGACCCCAGGAGTAGGCAAAAGGTCATTCTTAACTGTTTATGCAGGGCTATTTAAGACATCACCTGTGAGCGAGTGAATACAGCAAATGGGCCTTGTCACCACACCCACTTCCCTGGGTTAAGCCTGGTCTTGGATAGTTCAAATTGATTGGTCTGCACTGGATGCTATGAGATTATTGGTTTAGGATACATAAACTTTTGTTGTTACCCTATAAAGCTGTCTCCAATTGTGTACCCAAGATTCCCCCAGTCCTCTACTGCCTCGTGGAATATGGCTGCAGACCCCAATGCTCTTGAAATATAAGAGACCTCATGCTTTTTCCTCAAGACCTTCTCATGAGTGATTTGTGGGGGGGCTGAGTTGGGGGCGTGAGTGTATATGTGCTCTGTAGATCTTTCAGCTTTAAGCTGCTGAGGAAGCCCTGTCTCAAAAAAAAAAAAAAACAAAAACAAAAACAAACAAACAAAAAAACAAAAAAATACCTCACCCCCTGCTCGCTCAACCTGGAATACTCCCCTACTTCCATTAAAAAACCTGGTACTAAAGATTATCGGCCAATTGGATTTAAGAGAGGTCAACAAGAAGGTGAAGACATATCACCCTACGGTCCCAACCCTTATAATCTACTGAGCCACTGCCACCTTCTCACCTTGGTACACTGTATTTGATTTAAAGGATACTTTCTTCTGCCTACAACTGCATCCTGTGGGTCAATCTCTGTTTGCCTTTGAATGGAAGGAACTGGATCTTGGGCTCTCAGGCCAATTAACTTGGACCAGGCTTCCCCCAAGGGTTCAAGAACAGCCCAACCCTCTTTGGCGAGGCTTTGCATCAAGATCTGGCAGATTTCAGGGTGCAGCATCCTGCCCTGTTACTGCTCCAATATGTCTAATGCTGGCGGCAGCATCCAGAAGAGGAGTGCAGGAGGGCACTGAAGCCTCTCTTGCAGACACTAGGACAATTAGGATATCAGGCATCCACAAAGAAGGCCCAAATATGCCAAAAGAGGTCATCTACCTAGGCTATCAATTAAGGGATGGACAGAGATGGCTGACTGAGGCACGTAAACAGACTATGCTGACATCCCTGCCCCACAAAAAATCCCCGCCAGCTGCAGGGGTTTCTGGGGACTGCAGGGGTTCTGCCGCCCTCTGGATTCCAGGGGTTGCGGGGAGATGGCTGCACCCCTATACCCTCTCCCCAAGCAAGGGACTCTGTTTAATTGGGAGAGGGAACAACAGAAGGCATTCCAGGATATTAAAGGCCTTGCTGGCCTCCCCAGCGTTGGGCCTCCCTGGTACACCGACCCTTCAAATTTTTTGTGGACAAATGGCAGGGGCTATGCTAAAAGGGAGTACTCACACTCAGGGACTGGGCCCCTGGAAGCGTCCACTAGCTTACTTATCCCAAAAACTTGTCCAGTAGCTCGGGCTGGCCACCCCTGCTTGCGAATGATAGAAGCCATTGCAGTCCTTGTCAAGGATGCCGGCAAATTAACTCTGGGTCAGCCTTTAACTATCTAGCACCCCATGCAGTAGAAGCCTTGATTAGACACACCTCCAGACCGCTGGCTCTCAAATGCCCGCCCGACTCATTACCAGGCCATGCTCCTGGATGCGGACCGAGTCCAATCTCAGTCCAGTGGTTGCACTTAACCCCGCCACTCTGCTCCCCCTGCTGGGGAAAGCCAGAACTGCATGACTGTCTCCAGATCCTTGCAGAAATGGGGGACAGACCCGGACCTGAGATCAACCCCTCCGAGATGTAGACTACACCTGGTACACGGATGGCAGCAGCATCTGGTGAACGGGAGCGGAAGGTGGGAGCAGCCATGGCCACAGAGACTGAGGTAGTCTGGGCAAAAGCCCTTCCAGCAGCACCTCAGCCCAGAACGCTGGGCTCATCCGCCCCCAACTTAGAGCCCTATGGGCTGGCAGAAGGTAGAGACTGAACGTCTACTGAATGCTTCGCTGCACGCCGCCACTGCCCATATACATGGGGGGAAATTTACCGGAGGCGGACTATTAACTCCAGAAGGAAAAGGAAATTAAAAACAAGGCTGAGATCCTGGCACTGCTAAAAGCCTTGTTTCTGCCTCGAAGTTAGGCATTATGCTTGCCCTGGCCATCAAGGAGGCAATAGCCCGGAGGCAAAAGGGCAACCGACTAGCAGACACAGCTGCAGGGAGGCTGCCCTAAACTCCCCTCACTACCACCCGAGCCCTTCCTTTGACGTGCCCAGGGGGAATCAGAACTCAAGCCGCTCCCTGTCATATAGCCAAGAGGACATAAATCTCCTAAAAGAAAATGGGGGCCCCACGGCCCCAAGGGACATTGGATTTTCAAAGGAACAATCGTTAGACCCATGGAACAAACCTACGAACTGATAGACTGTTTACATAAACTAACCCATCCAAGCCCCCAAAAGATGAAGACTCTCCTAGGGTGCCAGGAGATGGGACAATACCTCCTAAATAGGGAAAGGGCCATGACAAAAAGTAACTGATGGATTCAAAGCCTGCTTAGGTAAATGCAGGCAGGATAAGCTCGAACCAGGGGATCTGGGTTCGAGGACACCATCCCAGTTACCCATTGGAAGTCGGTTTCACCAGGGTAAAGCCTGGATTATATGGAAACAGATACCTCACTATTGTTCATAGACACCTTCTCTGGATGGGTAGAAGCTTTCCCACAAAACCTTGAGAAATGGCAAAGTCTGTGACCAAAAACTCTTGGAAGAAGTCTTCCCCCGGGTATGTGGATGCCCCAGATCCTGGGTACTGACATGGAGCCCACCTTCGTCTCCCAGGTAAGTCAGTTGGTGGCTAAGCTTTTGGGCATTGATTGGGAATTACATTGTGCATACAGACACCAAAGTTCAGGACAGGTATGAGTGCATGGATAGAACAATTAAGGAGACTTTGTCTAAATTAACGACACACTGTCTCTAGAGACTCGGGTGCTCCTCCTGCCTTTAGCCTTATACAGGGCCCGAAACACACCAGGCCCGCATGGACCCCTCACCCCATTTGAAATATATGGGGCCCCCCCATTTATAAATTTCTTGGTTCCAACATTGCTGATTTTGCTAATAGTCATTCTCTGGAAGCTCATTTGCAGGCGTTACAGATTGTCCAGAGAAGTCAGGAAACCACTGCAGCAGCCTATCGGAGCAGCTAGATAAGCCGGTGGTACCACACCCTAGCAGATAGGGAGACACTGTATGGGTACGCAGACACCAGACTAAGAACCTGGAACCCCTTTGGAAAGGACCATACACTGTCCTCATGACTACCCTGACGGCACTAAGGGTTGGCATCTCACCCTGAATCCACACTTCCCACGTCAAGGCCGACCACACCATAGGAGAAGAAACTGCCACGACCTCACCATGGAGAGTTCAGCGCACCCAAAACCGCTAAGCTAAGACTTACCCGTGGGGCTCCTTAACCATTTTTATGGGCCTTGTTGGGACTAGGAATTGGTACAGGAAGGAAACCCTCACCAAGTGTACTCTTTGACATGGCATGTTTGGTCCCAAACTGGCAAGTTGTTTGGGAAATTCAGGGCAACTGCGCTTAACACCTGGTGGCCTACATTCACCCCTACTTTTGCCAACTGGCTGCCGGCCTGAACACTTGGGGTTGTCCCAACTATGGGTCCCCCTAACCTCCAATCATCATCACATGGGAGCCAGACCCCAACAGATGGCTGCCCATGGATGCAGCAGCCCCACCGCTAGATGCAAATTAGCCCAATCGGGTTTTTATGTTTGCCCCCGAGATAATAGAGATCGAGCCACAGCCTACCAATGTGGGGGATATGAGGCATACTTTTGCTATGGATGGGGCTGTGAGACCCCCAGGGACGCCTACTGGTGGCCCTCCTCTTCCTGGGATTTGATCACAGTCAAACGAAAATATACTCTACCAGACTCTGATGGCACACTTGTTTTCCAGAGGAACTGATGGAAATGCCAATTGGGAAGAAGCCACTGTCATTACCTCTCAGGATCGCATTCACGAGGCCAGGACGGCAGGCCACTGGATGCAACAAGGGTACACTTCCGGGGTCTCAGATGGCATCTCCCAGGGACAGATAAAATGGCACTAGGAATTAAACTTAAAGTGAACACAGCAACCCATTCCATCGGACCCAATATAGTCATACCAGACTAAAACCACCCTCCCAGCCGGCCCCAGTTGTACCCCCCTTAGCCACCCCTGTTGCCCCAACAGCCTCCTTAGCCAGCAATAGCATCCCTAGTGTGCATACCCCCTACTACCACTACCTTGGCTCCCCGCCAACCTGGGACTGGGAATAAACCCTCAACTTGATACAGGAGAATATCTGGCTCTCAACCTCACAGATCCGAACAGGACACATATTGCTGGCTATGTCTGTTGTCAAGACCTCCCTATTATGAAGGAGTGGCCGTTCTAGGTAATTATACCAACCACTCCACACCACACCCCACCAGCTGCATTTCCACCCCCAACACGAAGCTGACCCTCTCCGAAGCATCTGGGCAGGGACTCTGTATGGGGACTGTTCCCAAAACCCACCAGGCCTTATGTGAAGCAACCCAACATATGTCCACAGGAGCCTGATTACCTAGCAGCTCTGATGGGACTTACTGGGCATGTAGCTCCCGGCCCTGACCCCATTGTGTCTTTTCAAGTACTGATAATGATTATTGTATTCTGGCTGAATATGGCCCAAAATAACATACCATGATCCGAATACATTTACAGTCATTTTTGAAGGGAGACCCCGATTTAAGAGAGAACCAGTATCTCTAACTCTCGCCTTGTTACTGGAAGGTATCACCATGGGGGGGGAATAGCGGCAGGGTGGATACAGGCACTGCTGCTCTTATAGAAGCGGCCAATTTAAACAGCTGCAGGCTGCCATGCACACTAGCATCAAGGAACTGGAAGAATCGGTTAACCTCCCTCTCAGAGGTGGTCCTACAAGACAGGGAGAGGATTAGATATGATATTTTTTCCGAGAGGGAGGGTTATGCGGGGCACTCAGGAATGCTGTTTCTACGCAGATCACTGGGTTAGTAAGAGACAACATGGCAAAACTTAGGGAAAATTAAAAAAACAAAGACAAAAGCTATTCGAATCTCAGCAAGGATGGTTTGAAGGATGGGTCAATAGGTCCCCCTGGTTCACCACCCTATGTGTCCTCTTTGATGGGTCCCTGATCATCCTACTCCTAATCCTCCTGTTTGACCTTGCATCCTCAGCAGCTTGGTCCAATTCGCGAAGAGATAGACTCTCTGTCATCCAGGCTCTGGTTCTCCACCCAACAGTATCAGCGAATTAAAACAAATAAACCAATCCAACCCACGGCTTCATAGAACTACTTAGACCACATGAATGGAAGATTCCATTCAAAGCCAGAAGAGGAAATGGGGGAATGAAAGACCCCCGCCAATCATATTGTATAAGCTTAAGCTTAGCTGCCACAGCACCATTATGGAAGGAACCCTTGTCCCGCAGCCCCCGGGTTCAGGACAGGAGGTATACAAGCTGGGGCTGCCAAACAGGATATCTGCCAGCCAGGAACAGAGAAACTACCTGAAAAACACCCTGTGTACCCTAGATAGAGCCATTCATCTGGTTGCTATTCATCTGGTTGTTATTCATCTGGTTGCTATTCATCCTGGTTGCTATTCACCTGGTTACTATGTACTAAGGGAACTTGTCCTCAGAATGCCGCCTGGCCTCATTTGAATTTGACCAATGGCATCCCTGTAACCATGCATCTTGCTTTCTGTACCTGCGCATTTGCTCCCACTGCCTCCTATAAAAATCCCTTTCCCCAGCCTTTCGGCGCGCAAGTCTTCAAGGAGATCTTGTCGCCCCAGATACCTATGTGTCCGAATAAAAACCTCTTGCTGATTGCATCACGAGTGGTCTCAACTGATCCCTTGAAGCCGGGGTCTCTCCCGAGGGAAGACACTCTTGGTCTTTCATCCCATCATTGGAGAGGTCACCCAGGCCCACTAACCTACCTGTCTTTGGTTGGATATTTGCCCCCTCTACCTTACCCATTACTGGGGAATAGTTTGTCAGAATTTCCAAGTGGGCGAGGCATTTTCTCTTGAGCCAAAGACAGTATCTGTGTTGTTTGAAAGTTGTCGTGGGCCTCTCTAATGCTGTGGCAAAGTAGCACCAGGTGCAAGGGCTACAAACCCCATGTCTGCTCACATGTTGAAGTCCTTGTAAGGCCTTCTGCATTAGCAAGTGGCACTCAGGTTTCATAGATGTTAATGATCTGCATGGGTAAAGCATGTGTATAGCAAAAACTGTCACTCCAGGATTTCTGGAGAAAAATCATGCAGTAACAGAGATATGTGTAAAGACAGAGAACAAAAGCCATATGGGCTCCTCACAAAAATTCAAGTATTCCTACAAGAGGTTAGTTTGTAAATTTAGTTTAAAAATGCCTATTTGTACTAGATAATAAGTGTGATTTGGGTGGCCTGAGGCTTAACCCAAATCACCTGATAGTGATCCAGTGCTTGCAGTATTTACAGATTAGGAGAGGGCTATGGCGCAGCTGTTGCTTCAGTGGTGAAGGCGCACTAGCAGTCATGGTCATAAAATCTCCTTTCCTCTCTGCTCCCCACCTGGGTACGTGGCCCCAGACAGCTTTTACAGTTGCCAGACCTGCTGAAAAATGAAACTTTCTCAAAATTAGTAGCATTAGTTACAAAAGAAGCGGAACCAGAATACAATGCCTGAGATAAGGTGAAATTCTTGTCCTTTGGATCAAAGTGTAAATTTATAGCCACTAGATCCAAATTATAATTAATAGTCAGAAAAAAATGCCACATATGGCAGCTCAGACCCACAGGCATCAGGATGGGTAGATTCTTGAAGACCCATCGGACCTTCGTTCTGGCTGTTACAATCACTGTCCCTCCCGCATATGGCGAATCAGCTGCTTAGGCACCCAAACAGGGTTATCTGCATCTTGTGGAAAGACACAAACTGTCCCTCAGGCCCATACTAGAACTGGGTTGGGGCCGCACAGTTTTCCAGTAGGGACAGTTTTCCACGTAACTAAACCATAGTCAGATGACTGAGGCGCCAATGACTGTCAGCTGCAGATACGAGCAGCACCATCAATAATTAAAAATTTTTAAATATAAAGGACAAGAGAAAGGTGCACTATGAGAAGACCCTGTAAACTCCACCTTTTTTTGTTTTATGAAATAAACTTTAATTGTGCAAGAAGCACCTTCCACCATCTCCTGACCCTGAGGATATTAAGGGATACTCATCTTATGTGGGATAGAAAAAAATTTTTAAAAAGAGTTAAAACTCTAACTAGTATAAGCAAGGCCATTATCAGTTTTTAATTGTCTAGGCATTCCATATAAGCAAAGGCTTATAAACAATGGCTTTTAACTTCACCTTAGCCTTTCTCCAGTATGAGCAGAGGCAAATACTGAGATGAGAATGTGTATCCACAGATACATAAACAAATTGTATTCAACCAAAGGAAGGAACATGGGTAACATCCATCTGCCAGATATCATTAGGTGTGACATCACCGAGGTTAACTGAAAGTTGTGGAAAAGGTAAGAACTCTGCACATGAGGGGACAATTCTGAACTATATCAATAAACTTGTTTCTAGCAATTTTTAAAATGGAATTTCAGTGACCCTGCATTAATTGGAGAGCTTGTATGAGCTTTGCAGTCTGCTTCATAACCAGACTCTCTCATCTCATGATGGCATTATCTATTTTAATATTAAAATCATCAATGGCATTTCCTTCACTTAAAGGATGGGCTAAATCAAATTTGCTTAGAATGTCCTACAGATTGGAGGAGAGCGCCTCCATAGTAGGCTTTGTATGTCTAGCAAGTGTTCTGTACCTGAGAGACTGGAGCTATATAAGCAGAAGTTTCTAAGGGAGCCAATATATGGTACATATTTACTGTCTGTGTATAAGTTAAATGGCTGATTAGAAAAATGTTGAAGGACTAATAATTACTGCAGATAGTTCCATAAATTGTGCAGACTTCACTTTAAGTATAAAACGTTTGATAATGGGAAAAGAAATAGCTATTGCACAACCATTTGAAAAGCCATCTGTAAATAGATTGTGGGCCCCCTTCAGAGGATTTTTGGAAATAACCTTGAGAACACACAGGTTGATTTTTTTTTTTTTTTAATGAGCTAACTTACTGGAAGGAAAATAACTATCAAAGTGGCAGGGTGAGGAACTTTAGCAATGTGCCCAATCCTCATCAAACTGTTGAAGCCATTTTATCTGTTGTTGGGTATAGGGACTAACAATTACATCCAGCATCATGCCAAAAACTTGAAGGCTCATTTTGTATGCCTTTTGAATAATAGAAAACTTTGCCTGGGGATAGATTTAACTGCCTTTTTTGGGGATGGAATGTTCATGCACCCCAATCCAGGATTTGTTGCCAAAATACCACAGTAGGGGGAATATGCTGAAGCAAAAACTAATAACATCAAGTTCTTAGAATAGTCAATATAATTTAAGCGTGCAGATTGGAGGCGTTTTTGCACAAGCTGTTGCATTTCCCACAGCATGCGTTAAGGTGTGTGGAGGAAGTGGGATAATAATCCCCTTGTAAAATATCAAATAATGGTCCCAGATGCCCAGTGGTTGGGGTTAAACTAGATCGAACCCAATTTATGTCTCACAATAATTTTTTGAAAATCATTAAAGGTGGTCAGTTTATCCAGCCTTAAAGTAGTCTTTAACAATTGATGACCGTATTGATAGGAAATTCTTGTTGCACCTTTCTGAGACTGTTCTTGACCAGCTACTTGAAGATGATGTTGCAATTCCCCAAAGTCCTCATTCATTTCCACTTGGATCTGGGTCCCATAAAATAATATCATCCATATAATGCTAAAATACTGGGGATTGAAATTTCTCTCTAATGGGAGCAATGGCCAATAATGCATAAATTTGACAAATAGTGGGACTCTTGGCCATTCCTTGAGACAACACCACCCATAGATAACTCTTATAGGGCTCTTTAAAATTAAGAGAAAAAAAATTTCACAGCCCAGTGTGATCTCCGGCTCTTATGATAATTAAATTATTAGATACAACAGACTGAGAGTCACCTTGTATGAATTTCCCAATCCTTTTCATTGTACATAACCTTGGTTAGCCAAGCATATTTTTAACAGGCTCAGTAATAAGGACTGCTCCCATGGCCCTGAAGCACATCTCTCCCCCAAAGATTAACAGGGATATGACTTAACACAAAAAGCCTGAAAAAGACCTGTATGTCCTTCATTATCTGACCATTTAAGAAACTGAGTACTGCATTCTGGAGCCACAACCATGTCCTTGTTGTCCACACCAACAGCATGTCTTTGGCCTGGCTCCTCCATTGTCCCCTCCTCTTTTTAATAACTGACTATAATCTGGACTATAATGTGATGACAATCTATGTGCCAACATAATAAGTATATAATCATTAGGACCTTTGGCCTTATGGAGATGTAAGCCTCTTTACAATACTTGCTTTTTCAAATGCCAGTTGTTTAACTATGGGCATGGCATTTCCATCATCACCAAAAATGTGGCCTGACAGCTGTGGGAGCAGTCTGCAAAAATCTGAATGGGGCTCGAACAGTCCCTGCAATACCTTAGATAGTTTATCTCCTGCAGCCTTAATAGGCAGGGCTTTCCAAGCTCTGCGCAGCAACAGCATTTTGCATGGACTGCTGGGTCAAAAAGAATTTGGGCTACATGTGTAGAATGTTGCCTAGTGCCTGCGAGCATATCTAAATACCTAGCAGGGAAATCCAGCAACAGCATTTACTTTGTATGGTTCCTTGCAAAATTCTTGATATTTGTCTTTCCATAGCAAATAGTCACCCCTACTCAGCAAGGCTCTACAGTGCTGCATCCAATCAATACTAATTTAATCCTGGGAAAGACTCAAAAATTGTCTGAGTAAAAGGAGCATGGGGCCCACTAGCAGTGACAGCCTCTTTAAGCTGTTTTATATCCTTAAAATTTAATGGGCTGTGCTCCCTCACTCTGTTATCCTGCGGATCCACTGTCTCAATCACTGGAAACACTTGTCTTTCCTATTCTAACACTTCTACCTTGGTTAGTGAATCTTTAGCCTCTTCCTCTAACCCTCCCAGGTGCAGAGGCCCTACAAGGAACAGAATCACAAAAATGTTTGTGCCTTGGGACTGAAATATGGGCTCGCCAGCTCATTTTCTGATTCCAAAGTATCCGTTCATCAGTTACAGCATGACCTATCATATCCTAGTTGGGATCCCTCTTGTCCCCTGATAGATATTGTAATTCCTCAAAAAACCTCTTCATCTCTCCCATTTTCTTTTTTAATTGTGGCAGTGGATTCTTTAGCTGTCTTTATTAAAACCTCTTACCTGTCTTTTCAATAGGGCCACTAATAAATCCACTGAGACTTTCTTTAGGGTCACTGGAACCCATCCTTCACCACACCCTCATTCCATTAAATTTTGCTGGCGACCTCAAGGGGTGATTTCTACGGGTTATCCTTTCTTTCCAAATCTTGGTGGGCAAGATCCCACTGGTATTGCCTGTGCCCTGATTTGTTCCACAAATCAGGTGATGGCCTAGAGATTGAAATAAAAGACAAGACGAAGTCCCATTAGTCTCAATGGCAATGCCGAATGCAGTTTATTGGGGAAAGAATGGTCTTAAATACCGACTTACAGAACAGTGAAAAATTACAGGAATTTTAGCTGAGCTCCTCCCTACGAGATGTGTCCCAGAATGTGTTATCAAAATGGGAGAGAGTTCCAAAACAGCCTTGGGGGAAAGGAGTTCCAGCCAACAGCTTCCAGGCTTGCACAATGTCCCTCGGGGGTCCATGAAGTGTTCTACACCATATCTTTATTAAACAGGAAGTTTGATAAAACACATTGTAAATGTCTCTTCTTTGACAATATAATCATATAATTTGCACTACATTTATTTCATGACATGGACATTATAATGTATTCATCAATTTCCTGTGAAGGAAACTGGAATTGATGTTCACATAGAACTTTTCTTGGCTCTTTAAAAATCATATAGCATTGAGAAAAAAAACCCAAATAAATAGACATAAAAGGGAGACACAAACTTTGTAGATCAATTATACTCATATAACATCAAAGAAATTTTATGATTGGGCCAACCTCTCACAGTAATATCCCAGCCCCTGATAACCACATCTGTCTTTTTAGGGTTTTTATTGCTGTGAAGATACTACAAAAAACGGGGAAACTCTTAAAAGAAAACATTTATTGAGTTGCTCTCCATAATGTTTCAGAATTCAATTAATCATCATTATAGCTGGGCACTGTAGCACCTGCATGTGAATATGGTACTATAGGTTAGTGTCATTAACTCTGACTCAGAGGCCACAGTACGTTCCTTAACACTGGCCAGCATCCTATATGCAAGAAACATCAATGCCTGACTCCACCCACCTGTTGACTTACTTCCTCTAACTAGGTAAAGCCACTCCAGCATTGCCACACCCCCTACCTACTGTCACTAGTGGAACTCACAGACTATGGACTGACTGTTGGAGAATTTTCACACCATTTTGCATCAGACTAAACCCTTGAATGTCAGTGATAGTTTTTTTGAATTGATCTGTTCGAGGGACCCTGGCAGTGAAACAAAGAGCTATCCCAGTTGACAAACTAGCTGTTTGTAACCTACATCCTGTGGTGAGACACCTTGTTCTGTCATGATACAGGATGGAATGCCTAGAGCCTTTCTAAGCGGTATGCTAGACTTTGTGACTTCCAAGGAAGTTCTTATCCCCTCTAAGAACTGGATGGGGCTTATGAAGGGGAAGATATTGGGGGAAGGAGATAAGGAAGGAGGTGAACTATGGATGGTATTTAAAATGAAGACTAAAATTTTAAAAATAACATTTAAAAAAGATTATATTCTGTATCATACCCTAAGCGACTGGTTTTTCATTTGCGTTTAATGATGAAAAATTTAGCCTAAATCTCCTTAGACCCTGCCCCCTAGCAGTGAGTATACAAAAGGTCACATTCTTGCACTGTTTACCAGCAGGGTTGTGAGTGAGTGAGTAACATCCTGGGCTAAGTGCGGGCTTGGATACTTCAAATTGGTACATCCACACCAGATGCTATGAGATGATTGGTTTTATGATGTGTAAACTTGATTGTAACCCTAAGCTACTAAACACTGTACCTGGTTCCCAGTCCTCTACCCCCGTGGAGTATGGCTGTAGACCCCAGTGCATTGGAATATAAAAAAACCTATACTTTTTGCATCAAGACCACTTATCACTGAGTGATTTTGGGGGGGGCGCCTCCTGGTCGGGCGTGAGGGTCCACGCCATCTCGGGTCTTTCGCATAAGTAAAAGAAATGTTTCTCAAAATTTTTGAATATACAGTATTTGTAAAAATGTTATCCTTGTGTGTTTATAGGACACACCATAGAAGTAGTTACTGAGATATCCTGTATCTATAGTAAGAGGTTTTTAGGCTTCTGTTTTGGTTGGTGGGATCTAGAAATCAAGTTCTCCAGAAGATTATGTGCTGTGCCATTTTACTAAGCCCATATAAATAAAGAATTCAATGAATAACCATTGGGAAATGGATGCCTCAACATTATGATACCATGGAGGAAATTACCGTTGCAATATGAATTCATCAAATACAAATAAAATTTCTAACCCCTCATCTAATTCCAGACCCTATAAGGTGGGAAACACATGAAAGTATCACTGGATTACAAATAACTAGTGCATGCACTGACACAGTGTATTTTTTTACTCCAGCAAATCTACAGCGATTGAGAAGGAATACAAAGTAATTGGGAATCAATAAAAGGGATGTATAGAAAAACTGGAAAAAAGAAATTCAGAAAAATATAATAAACCATTTCTCAAGAAATCAAGGGAAAGTCAACCTTAAAATGGGGTCTTGACTAGTGTAACTCAGCTAACAATGATTTTATGTGTTTACAAAGTAAATAACTGAACTTCACGACTCCCAAAACTTTAAATAGAAAGAAGCCTTAAACCATTCTGATTCAGACCCTCAAGCTACTGATATTTCTTCCCAACGGATATGTACCATAGTCCTAAACTCCACATACAGATGGGGTTAATATCTTGCTTTGCTAATGCGAACTCTTATGTCCCCTCGTGGTTAGTAAACATGGACCTGTTGATGCCCAGATGGAAAAAAAAAACATAGAAGAATAATTTAAGCTCTGTTCCTGCCACATGTGTCTTGCAAACAGCATGAGGCATACTTTCAATCCACACATTCAACATCATACCCACCTAGATAGTTATCAATCAGAAATTCCATTTATTCCAAACTCAACTTTCCTGAATCACACCATTGTTTGGGAGGGGTGGGAAAATGTTAAAGCACTCTGATCGCATATTGCTGAAGAGAGATCTATACTCTTTTTAGCGGTTTCTAAACTTTGAGTAAATCATGTAGAAAACCTGAATGTTGACAGGATTTTCATAATTTCCAGAAGCCAAACTTACAGTTTACCAGTGAATGTTCCCACAAAACACAAAAGCAACCCTGTGATGCGCTAACGTGTTCACCTGGTCTCAAGTTTTCTTTCTAGCAGACATAATTTTCTAGAGAAACTGTGATTGTTGAAAGTGGATTTACTGGGCTGTCTCAGAAACTTGGGGCCCATACTCTAAAATGTCTAACAATGGAAATTAGAAGAATTCTAGTTGTGATGTTTATGAGTCTAGATGTTTTAAATGGTCTTCAGCATAAAAAGTATTTCAAAGAAATGCTCTCTAAAACTATTTTAGAATAGAATCAGTAGGATCCATATGGCATCAACTTTGTGGAGCTTGTGGGATATGTGTCCAAGTATGATGGTATTTGTGGTCCTTTAAAAAATGAAGCTCCATTTTATTCATTCACTAAATTTAAGTCATCAAGCAAAGGTAGAACGATGCCAGAAGACTTCTACTAATATGTATAAATAGCTAATAGTAATTGCTTCCCTTATTAAATACACTCATAACTGCATCTACCGTCTGCATTCAGGCACTGTGTAGCTGCACCCACTCCTGCCTAGAGGGTGTGTGTAAACCCCAGCTGAGCCCAAATCTTTGTTATCTTAGATGGGAGGCTTTCACCATCCAGGCTCAGGCATCTTGTAGCAGAAAGATAATGTCTTAAGTACAATAGAATTTTTGATTTCATTTCCTGGTTGAAATGGTAGTTAAGGAAAATTAAAAGCACTGTGGTCAAATCTTGCTGAGCATGAATCCCCCCACTCCTATTTCCATGATTTTTAAACCTAGATGTGGAATGCTACATTATTAGATTCCAAGCCAAAATAATGGTTTCTCAGCTTTTTCATAAGCATGCCAAAAGCAAGCCTGTGATGTCAGAGAATCAAATATTTGTTTCTGTTTTTTTTTTCTTTGGTTTGGTTGGTTTTCAAGTCAGGGTTTCTCTGTGGGTTTGAATGTTCTTTCGAAAAACAGCCTGCCAGAACTCATCAGTGATCTATCTGGCCTCCCTCCCAAGTGCTTGGATTACAGTCTTGCAGCACCACAGACCAGTATGGATACAGATATCTCATCTATCTCACTCTCCTCAGAGAACTATATACAAGCAGGCTTAGAGCACAAGGGCATTGGCCCTGGTCTGCCAAGTCATGAATTCCCTCACAATCCAGCAGCAATGACAGCTAGGCAGAGCTGCTCTTCCTCCCTGAATCCCAGACACGGCCATGCTGTGTAGCGGTGGTTTGCACATTGGAGCTCCTACAAAGGAAGCCAGCAATTTCTTTTCATGAAAACATCTGTCCATTATCACCAAGAAATGGCCTGTCAGGCATTTACCAAATCATCTAAAATTAGTTACAGTTTCCCAATGCTAATTTCCACCGATGGAAAGCACGAAAGTGCTCATATTTCCTTGGGTCTCCACACCTCTTTCTGCACAGTGTCTACAGCAAAATCAAAGTTCTTAAATGAACTCAATTCTTTCCTTTAACTCTCTTTAATTGCAGTCCCCAGTACCAGCCACAGTGTTTGGTAAACCAGTCAATAAATGATCTGTATTTGCTTCTCAATGAACACCGAGACCAGCCTCATGCTGAAGGATGCAGTGGTTTTCTTCCCAGCACAGGATAGTACAGGCACGATAAAATGTGATCCACGCAATTTTCATACCAAACCCTACCTGTCATGCCCCAGCTAAATATAACCTTCCAAAATTTTGATCACACAAATCTAGTCTGTCTTCATTCATGTGGCTTATGCATTAATACACCCTGAGGATTAAAAAAATCACTGAATATTCCTTTAGTTAAGATTTTTTTTCTTTTGCTGTGTATAAACACAAAAAATTCCACAAGTCTTGTTGTTTTTTTGAAAAGTTTCTCTGTGGCTTAGGTCTGTTCTGGAACTAGTCTCCCTGTACCAGGCTCATCTCGAACTCACAGGATCTCTGCTTCCTTCTGCCTCCTACGTATCAATCCTCTCCCAGTCAGGGAATCCAGCCCCGGTCAAACTAACAGCAGGCAGGGATGAGATATTCACCACTATTCTATGCAAGAGAGATCTTATACAGAAGACACTTAATTGGAGTGACTCACAGTTTCAGAGGTCCAGTCCATTGTCATCAGCAGAGAAAAAATAAAAAAATGATTTGAAGAAGAATGTCATGCTGATTCATCTTGATACACAGCCACAAGTACATCATCATCATCTTACACACATTTGCTCATATCCAGCATGGAAACCCTGACAGCCCATAACCAGTTAAACTCTTCTTCCCAAATACCAACCTAACAGCATCAATACCAAACTTCTAATAGTACCACTCCCTATGGCTATCGGCCCAATTTCATCAACCATATATTTCTAGCAACCGGGCCTTTTTCATGATAGTCGCTTAAGCAGCTGACTACCTACCCTGGATTCCCTTGAAATACAAAACACACACACACACACACACACACACACACACAAAACTGTTCATTTTGCTCTAGTCTGAAGAAAAAAAAACATGCCACACATGATTTTTTTCCTATAAGTGCAATGCATAATAGACTCCATGATGCCCATGATATAAATGGATAATTTTAAAAACACGATGGACATAATTTTATATCTCTGGTATTTTACATCATCTATGTTTTTGGAGTGGGTTATATTTTAAATCAAATTGCAGTGTTACAGATTAATGATTTCTGTTTATTAAATATTTCTGTAAAAATAATTGGTATCCCACATATAAAATATTTAGGATGCAGACCACATTGTGCCTATACTCACCTGATCTTTAGTCCCCATCATTGCCTCTCTGGTGCTGGAGACCATCCTGGAGTCTGTCTACTCCATATCATTAGCTCTTCTGTGGCCTCTGGTTGAGAGACCTCCAAGAGGAAACTCATGTTATCCAGAGTTACAGATATGAAACAATTTACCCAGATATGCCCACCAAGACAGGAGTACAGAGAAAAAGAAAAGACTCCAAGTGCACACACTGGAAGAAGAAATGGCGGATGGCAATAAAGTAGGTTCAACAATACAAAGACCAGTATATTATCACCAGAACCTAAGGACTCTACACAAACTAGACATGGAAATAACAAAATAGATGAAACAGAAGATAACAACCTAAAATAACAACTTCATAAAACTGATAGAGGACCTCAAGGAGGATATGGGAAAATTCACTAAAATAATGGAAGAAAAAAACAAAAAATAATTGAAGAAATACAGGAAAACAACAAGAAAAATGCGAAATCAACAATATCTTAAAAGAAAATAAGAAAGCCAAGCAAAAAACAATCAAACAGATAGGAAAACCATTCAAACAGTTCAAGACATGAAAAAGTGGGGAAATGGGGACAATAAAACACACACACACACACACACACACACACACACTGACACACACACACTGAGAGAATATTGGAGACTGGAAAATTGGGCAAAATGTAAAGAACTATAAATGCAAGCATAACCAACAGAATACAGGAAATCCCAGGGAATCTCCAGGCATTGAAGATAATCCAGAAATCAATTCACGAGGAAGAAAATTTAAATCCAACAAATCCTTAGCACCAAAAAATATATAGGAAATATGGGACATAGTGAAAGACCAAATCTAACAATAATAGACAAACAGAACGTGAAGCTTAGATCAAGGGAAGAAAGCACTATTCAACAAATTCCTTAGAGTAAATCATTTCCAGTCAGAAGTATAACCCAATAGAGAGTAATAGAAGCATACTAAACACAAATAGACTTAAATATTAAAAGTACTTAAGGCACTTGATTATCAAAACACCTATCATACATAATGACAAAGAGAAGAACATTAAGGAGAGCAAAAACAATAAGACCCTAAGTCATATGGGGGCAGACTTATCAAAATTGCAACTGAATTCTCCATGGAATCTCCACAAGGCCAGATGGGCCTGGATAGATCATGCACAAACCAATAAGAGTCCTCAGATGCCTGCCCAGGCTAAAATAATGTGCAAAACTCTCAATCACTATAGACAGAAAAAACAAGATATTTAATGTCAAAGCCGGATTCCCTAAACATATTTCACTTAAATCCAGTCCTAGAAAATTATGGAAAGAAATACTAACCAAC
Source organism: Phodopus roborovskii (assembly GCF_943737965.1). NCBI lineage: Eukaryota > Metazoa > Chordata > Mammalia > Rodentia > Cricetidae > Phodopus > Phodopus roborovskii. The sequence continues at coordinate 123,316 of NW_026125807.1, forward strand.
AAGCTAACTACAATAATGAAGACATAGGGCAAAGTTAATATCAGTTTTTACAATAACCAAAAAAAAAAGTGGGCAAGTATACTCACAATACCACCACCCAGCAGCAATGAAACAAGCAAGAATTAACAAACTATGATCATCTTTAATTTCCCAAAATATTAACAGTCTGTGCCTATAAAAACACACCAGGCATAACAAGGTGTATAGTAAGACCAAATTCCATCCTTCTAGTGCATAAATAAATGCTCTAGTTTCTAAGAACAAATTACCTCAGTGTAAAAAGGTTTGCAAAATATCTTTTAAGTAAAGGAACTCAAGAAGGAAGCAGGTGTAGGTATCTAAATATTAAGAAGTTTAATTTCAAACCAAAATCACTCAAGAGATGAAGAAGGTCACATTTAATAATCAGCATGGGAGAAATCCATCAATATAAAAGTCTCAATTCTGAACATCTCTGATCCAAATTAAAAAGTACCAACATTCTTAAGAAAACACTAGTAAAACTCAACTCACATAAAACCTTGCTCACTCATAGTGGGAGATTTCACCACCCCATTCTAGACACTAATCAGGATTACCAAACTTAACTTCACAAACAAACACAGTAACTAACAAAAGTTTTGTCCCATTTTGGTTTTAGTAGTAATTTATAGGACATCCAATCCAAACACAGAAGATATACCTTCTTCTCAGCTACACATGGAACCTTCTGTAAACCTGACTACCTACGAGGCAACATAACAAGCCTGAACAGATAAAAAATAAAAATAAAATTGAATAGCCCCTATGTCTTATCAGATCACCCATGATTTTTTGAGTTGGAATTCTGCAAGAATACATACGCAGACACCTACAAATTCATGAGAAACTGAATAATGAGTAAATTAGTATTCCCTGGTCCCGGAAGAAATAATAATGAAATAAATAAAGATTTCGTAGATTTCCAATGAAAATGAAGACAGAACAAGACCTGAACTTATGGGACACTTTTAAAACAGTTATGCAAGGAAAGTTCATTGCAATCAGTGCTCATGTGAAGTAAACAATGATAGTAACCAATTATATAATTAAGAGCTCAACTGAAAGACACAGACCAAAAAGAAACAAACTTACCCCGGGAGTACCCTGCCAATGAATAATCGAAGTTGAGGGCTGTACTCGATAAAAGTAGGAACATGGAAACCAATACAAAGAATGAATAGAACAAAAACTTGTTTCATTGAAAAATAAACAAGATATGAAACAAACCTCAGGGGCAAACAAATCCAGAAGCAGCAGAGACAACATGCAAACCAGCAAAATCTGGAAATGAAAATGGGGATATCACGAACAAACACTGAGGAAACCCAGAGACATTTCAAGTTCATACTGAAAACATGTACTATTTACAAAAGTAAAAAATCTAAGGAAATGGACAGATTTCTGGATTGTTATCCCATATCAAATTCAGCACAAGGATAAAATAAGCAATTTAAATATATTTAGATCACATACTGAAATAAAATAATCATGAAACTCCACCAAGCCCCCCAAAAAAACAAACAAACAAACCCATAGACACAAGGCCAAAGGACTTCAAATGCAGAATTCTACAAATATTTCATAGGAGTGCTAATACCAATATTCATCAAATTGTCTCCACAATAGAAGCAAAAGGTTCATTACTCATGTTTCAATTAGTTTACCATTACCTTGATGTGCAAGCCTCACAAAGACACAACTAAGAATTACAGACAGATATCCCTCATGAACATTTAAGCAAAAGTATTCAATAAAATACTAAAAAATCGATTACATGAACACATCAAATAAGTCCTCTACCATGGCCAAGTAGGCTTCATGTCACAGATGCAGGGATGGTTCAACATATGAAAAATCTATCAATTTGAT